>NC_044050.1:21339495-21496995 GCF_902167405.1 Gadus morhua | reverse complement strand
GGAGAACACAGACGAGACCTACTGCATCGACAACGAAGCTCTGTACGACATCTGCTTCCGCACGCTCAAGCTGACCACGCCCACCTACGGCGACCTCAACCACCTGGTGTCGGCCACCATGAGCGGCGTCACCACCTGCCTCCGCTTCCCCGGCCAGCTCAACGCCGACCTCCGCAAGCTGGCCGTCAACATGGTGCCCTTCCCCCGCCTCCACTTCTTCATGCCGGGCTTCGCCCCGCTCACCAGCAGGGGGAGCCAGCAGTACCGCGCCCTGTCCGTGCCCGAGCTCACGCAGCAGATGTTCGACGCCAAGAACATGATGGCGGCGTGCGACCCGCGCCACGGGCGCTACCTGACGGTGGCCGCCGTGTTCCGCGGCCGCATGTCCATGAAGGAGGTGGACGAGCAGATGCTCAACGTGCAGAACAAGAACAGCAGCTACTTCGTGGAATGGATCCCCAACAACGTGAAGACGGCCGTGTGCGACATCCCGCCGCGCGGCCTGAAGATGTCCGCCACCTTCATCGGCAACAGCACCGCCATCCAGGAGCTGTTCAAGCGCATCTCCGAGCAGTTCACCGCCATGTTCCGCCGCAAGGCCTTCCTCCACTGGTACACCGGCGAGGGCATGGATGAGATGGAGTTCACCGAGGCGGAGAGCAACATGAACGACCTGGTGTCCGAGTACCAGCAGTACCAGGACGCCACCGCAGAGGAGGGGGAGTTTGAGGAGGAGGGAGAGGAGGAAGCGGCCTAATGTGGACGTTCTCTGCCCAATGTCTCTGCTCGTCTGTACTCTAAGTCCCGTTTCCCTCTAGCCGTCCATCTTATCCATCCCTCTGCCGATCTGTTCGGCTCTTCCTCCTGACCCCCATCAGCCTCTCTTCCTCCTCCTTGACCTGTTCCCTTTCTCCTCTCTCTGTACGCACCACTGCTCTTCACTGGCCTGCTAGTCAAGAGAAGGGCTCGCAACACTACATTCACTTTTCCCGATCTCTGTCGAGTCGTTTAGAGGTAGATTTAACACACCAGAAGTGGTGCTTGTGGTTGATAGGCACTAGATTATTTTTTGTCATCCCATTCATTACAACATACTTAATTCAGATACTTCTTTGGTCCCGATATTACTTCTTACTAAGTTGGCGATAAGACGATTGCCATTGGTTCAAATAAAGTTGTGGAGTTAAGACCCCTCGTGTTGTTTTTTCTTTTTTGTACGTTTATTATTAAAAAGGTAAACTGCCCATTTGCTGTCAATACAATAGAGGAAACAAAATTAAGTAATAGCCCTCACAGCCACAAGGGGGCAGTACCTACCCCCTTGATAATATACTAAACTAGAATACTAGTCAATAATAACCCATTAATAATTAGATAATACTTTTTAAGTCTCTGCAACTTTAACTCACTATAGTGGACGCAGAACTGGCAATGCAGTATATTCATTGAAATACATAGAATCACAATTGTGTTTCTTGGCATGTGTGTTTGATATTAAATTGTTATCAATTCACTGCTGCATAGAGTCCTAAGCAAAATTTTTTTAAATTTAAAGAGTCATTTTTTACAAAGTTTGAGAAAGGAATGGGGACGTCATCGACCACACACATGTGCACAGATCAGGAAGTCACTGGTGCTCAGTGCTGATTTGCAGACAGATTCTGATTGTGCCTGGTTCTACCTACATAACCGTCTGCTAGACGTATGCTTCCAATGCATCGCACCAGCTGAAGATCTCCACTGCCTGGGTCACGATATAGACACAGACTTAGCTACACATCATGGGTTCCAGGCTTAAGTAAGATGCACTTTTGCTTTCCATTTTGACTATTTTTCTGATCTGTCTAAGCCACACTCTTTATTTCAGTTGTTGGTGCTGTTCTAATGTCACTTCCTCCTTTGTTGGCAAACAGGAAGAGTCTCACACACCGAAACAATGATTGAGTTGTTATGTACTCCAACATGCTCTGATGTATATAAATATATATTTAATATAATGACAAATATGAAGGAAACCAGGCTTCGCCAGATGGCCAGCCTGTTAACCAAAGTGATATATATACATTTCCTTTTCAGACAAAACCCAGAGCGAACCTTCCACTGGTTCTTTGAAGCAGCTTGCCCAATTGCAAGAGATAAAGGTATACATAATAGCTATACTGAGCCGTTTGTTACTTTTAAAGGCGGGAGTTATAAATTCCACCACTGGTATCCTCCACTGGTACTCTAAACAGAAATGCCACATATTACAAAAAAAAACAATGTTCCGAGTTGCCTTTTTTCCCCTTTTGAAGCGATACAGAATAATAGCAGGCTATTGCTTTGTATTCATCTCGACAGATCCACATGTGCTATTTCAGTTTCCGGAGAACTTTGACGATGAGGTACTATGGGTATTGCTGCTTGGGGGGGGGGGGTGAGATGCATAGGGTTTTTAAGATTTAAGCAGCTTGTTTATTCCTCTGTCTCTTCCACACACACACACTTTAGGATTCATCTCAGACTTTGCCCCGATTCTGCTTCCCCTATGACATAAAGCGGTGGGTATAAATCTACTTTCCAAAAAACATTTGAATCTTTTGTCTTTCTATGTTCCTGTTTTTTTTCCTACTGCGTCCGTCTTCCTGTTTTATATGGTCCTTCACACGTCTGTCCATCAATCGGCTCCATCACACATCCATCCATCAATCAATTCCAGACAATTCCGTCAGTCAATCTTTCATTTATCTCCTCTATCCGTCGGGTTCGTCCGTCCGTCCGTCTGTCCGTCCTCCCTCCACCCATTCTTAGTGCTCAGGACGGCGTGGCTGTTCAGCACTTCACTGTTGTCCTGACTGACCTGGAGGGTTGCCAACGGTTTGGCTTCTGCCGCCTCAACAGCTCTTGCAAGACCTGCCTCTGCATTCTCAGGTAGTCATTCGCCGATGCAGTCACTAAATATTTGGCATTTTGCACAGGGACTGGGAATTAGCCCCTTGACCCATATTGACACATTGACATTGAAGTGTGAACTACAATGTGTATTAATGTGTACCATCCCTGCAAAGTCTTAGATAAAAAACATACAACATACAGTACACATATGTTTACACTAATAGCACTGAGGCCAAAACGTTTTATCTTTTTATTCATAGTTATCTTCCATGGTTCGAGGTGTTTTACAAACTCCTAAATAATCTGGCTGATTACCTTACAAAAGGGCAGGTAAGTTCAAATCCACGTTTGTTGAGCCTTTTAGAAATGTTCAACTTTGGTGTTGCAGTGCAGGTCAGCGAAAATAACCATGTGTCTCCCACTAGACCAATGAGATGAAAGATCTGCTGGCAACACTGTACAAGCAGTCCATACCATTAACTGCTGGATCTGTCACTCTGCAGATGGTACGTACATCAATAACCAATATAAAATTGTGCCCGAGATGCTACTTTAATTAAGTCCACATTGTAAAAGGTGAAGTTGTCTCTTTTTTGGAGGGAGAGCAGCTAGTGGTTAGTACAGAGGGGTCCCTCCTTGATGGACAAAGAGGCAGGCAGAAGGGGGTGAGTGGCAATGGGTCGTCTCCACTAACACCAAAAAGCCACTGCTATGGCAAGCCCAAATCGACTAATGTCTCCAGACAAAACACTTTCCAAAGAAAATATCCTTCCAAAGGGTCACATTTTTTAATTGCTCATGAATTTGTATGTAACCAATACTAATATGCACCTCTGATTCAAAGACTAAACCCACTAAAAGCTTTGTGGCTCATCTAATGCATGGGGGAATTGTGCGAACTCGAGCAAGACGAGTAAGGAGTGATAATAATAGGAGTTGAATCTCGTTTAGACTCGATCTTGTGTGAAGAGGAAAGCATGTAAGGTGTTCTACTGTTGTGCTTCAGGTACCATACTTCATCGCTCCAGACCCCAGAGGCCTTCCTTCCATCCCTGAGAGTGTACGTCAGGACACTTTACTCACATCTCTACCACACGCTTTCTCCGCGCACGATAAGAAGCTTTTCCTTCCTTTGTTTTTTTTTCTTTTCCTTATTTCACAAAACATGTTTTCCTTTCAATGCCCTACATGTGCAGAGAAATCTGACGGAGCTAATGGTGGCAGTGGATGTGCGGAATCTGCTCCAGCTCTACGCCAGCATTCTGTTTGAGAGACGGATCCTCATATTTGCAAGCAAACTGAGCACTGTAAGATGCATTGAAATGTACACAAAAGTGCACACACACACACACACACACACACACACACACACACACACACACACACACACACACACACAGACACACACACACACACACACACACACACACAGACACACACACACACACACACACACACACACACACACACACACACACACACACACACACACACACACACTTCAAAGCATCTTCGCTCTGTTGTTGTTTGCAGTTGGCGGCCTGTGTCCATGCCCTGACGGGGATTCTCTACCCGATGCACTGGCAACACATCTTCATCCCCGTCCTGCCCGCTCACCTGCTGGACTACTGCTGGTAACCACGCCTCCACGCTTTGTATCACCACTTCATATGTAGTATGTGCCTCTTCTGCAATGGAGTTGACCGTTGCCGCATTGTCATTGCACAGAAGCACCCCCTAATGACACAGGTCTCATGAGAGTGTGCTCTTCAATTGCTCGACCTGCCTAATGCCTATATGTCATTCAGTCTGTCAGTCTTCCCAAGTATCTATTTGTCTGTCCGTCGGTGTGTCTTGATGACTTCATATCTGTTGGCCTGTATATCTGTAAAGCTGTCTGTCTGTATGTCTATGCATCTATTTCTATTTGGCTATATCTGTCTATTTTCGATTGTCTGTCTGTCTGTCACTAACTGAGGCAGTGGGTTCACTTCATCTCTCCATGGCATGCTTCTTTCAGCGCACCAATGCCCTACCTGATAGGGGTCCACGCCAGTCTCATGGAGGTAAAGACACTCAATGTAAAAACCTTTAAATCAGATCATTTCCTCATCCAACATGCTAATACCCAGTGACCCATTGCCTTCATCACAGAGAGTGAGATGTCGTGGATTGGAGGAAGTTGTTATTCTCAATGTAGATACAAACACTTTGGAAAGCCCGTTTGATGACCTGAAGAAGATACCTTCTGACGTGGTAGGATGTGTGTGTGTGTGTGTGTGTGTGTGTGTGTGTGTGTGTGTGTGTGTGTGTGTGTGTGTGTGTGTATGTGTGTGTGTGTGTGTGTGTGTGTGTGTGTGTGTGTGTGTGTGTGTGTGTGTGTGTGTGTGGTCAACAGACCTTGTAAGACAACAGACCTCATTCATCCAGTGACCATCTTAGTTCTAAACCATAGGTGGGGGATGGACCTGAATGTGCAACCAAGTTGGCCACTCGCTGAATATGGCCCACAGTTCATTGTTCTGTTTGTCCCCAGATGTCGGAGCTCAAAGTGTGTTTGAAACGTTATGCAGCTTCTCCCGGCTGTGGTGTAGCCAGAGCTTTCCTCAGAGCTCAGGCTCTGCTGTTTGGGGGCTACAAGAACGCACTGCAGCAAAACCAGGTCAAACCATATCTCATTATATGCATACAAAAGGACCAAAGAGTGAGGTCCAACTGAACAGTGCATGATCTGAATTGTGACTTTGCTTTGCATAAATTTTTATGACTGAAAGGCTGTGTACTGGACACTAAGCTCTAGATATGAAGGTATTGAAAGTGCACCGCATCCTCTGTTGGTTTCTGATCACAGGAAGGCACAGTGTGGTTTTGCGAGGAGCTGTTTTTAGACCACAGTTGCTCTAGCATGAAGCAGTTCCTGCAGAGTGCAGTTCATTTACAGTTCTTCAAACAGGTACTTCTACCCCTTTGGCGTTCTGCACACTGCCCCCTGTTGGAACGGTACTGTTAATACATTGTGTACGCATTGGTATTGCATAGGTTGAAGTTTGCCGAAGCATATCCTTTAATGTTTATATGATTAATTTGATTTAGTAGATTTATAAAATGTACATAGTAGAATACTACGATATGTCACATGGAGAAAATATTTGTAACGGAGTATATACGAAATTAATAATGTTCTGAAAATAAGTACAATTCAACAGAATGTTTTTTTCAGTTTATCGATTCTCGTCTGGAGCAACTGAATGAAGGTCAAGAACCAGATGACCTCTTTGAAGAACAAATACACCGTGAAACAGTAACAGGTCTGTCTGTCTGTCTGTCCGTCCGTCCGTCCGTCCGTCCGTCCGTCCGTCTGTCTGCCTGTCTGTCTGAGTTCCTATGTCACAGACCATCAATGTTTCCGCAACACTAATTTTAGTGAATTAATTCACAAGGAGGGATTACATGTTAACATCATTCTTATTGTGCGGGTCCATAGGGACAAAGAAATCCTATCAAGAGTTTGTTGGTAGTCTGAAGGTAAGCCTCACATTATCAGTGTGTTGCTATGAAAACGGAACCACAGTTTGATGTTGGTTGTGACGTAGTCAGTTTGGTTTGTTCATGTGTCAGAAAGGAGGAGGTGCACTCATCATCACTATGAGGTCCAAGGCCAACATAACGGTAAGAGATGAGTACAGGGGGACATGCTTCAATCTGTCTGGATTGGATTTGTGCAGGAGTTCTGGTAACACTTTGTATCTTGTGCAGGCCAAAGGCTTAACCAAGCCCAGATTTAAGAACATACTTCACACGGTGGGTGCACGGTCATGCATACTTTATGCAGAGCTTAACATACAACTTGGGGTGTTTAAACCTGTCAACGGTTTCACATTTGCATATGTGTGTGTGCGTGTGTGTGTGTTTGTGCACGTATTGCAGGAGGAGCAAGGTACGGAATGCCCCCTACAGAGAGGGGGATCTGTCTCACAGCGCCGCAACAAGTCTGAATTTCTGCAATGGCGTTTGCCAATCACACAACACTTTGGAACGGTGAGAGCTGCAATCAAAGCGTCCCAAACCAAGCCAAAATATTCCTTAATATATTGCTTTGGAAATTAGACATCGATATAGTTCTAGATCATTGGCCCACGTGTTCCACGTTTGGAACCCTGCTACTACTTTGTAACGGTACTTCCTCCCTTAGCCCCGCCCCCGCCGGCCTGCACAGAAGCACAGGACTCCCAGAAGTAGTGAAAAGGCAGCAGACACACAAGTCAACTGGCAAGGGTGAGCACATTATGTGTGTGTGTGTGTGTGTGTGTGTGTGTGTGTGTGTGTGTGTGTGTGTGTGTGTGTGTGTGTGTGTGTGTGTGTGTGCATGCATGCGTGCATGCATGCGTGCATGCACACCCGGATGCAGCGTTATAACTGGTCCTCACACTGGACATAAAGTAACACGGCATTGATGTGGTTTCCTGCCGTTGGCTAGGTTAGCCGCTGAGCCGTGCCCTGAGCTTGAGAGAGATGAAATAGGAGAGGATGATTCACTGCTCTGTGACCCAGAGGAGATGGACCTCCTGGGGGAGATCTTTGAAACTCTCAGCTCCCGGAGCACTCGTGAGCATGGCCTGCTGTATGGAACACGCAGCCTGGATTTATTTGGACCCGACAGCCATGACTTCATCATGAAGGTAAAGCAGTCGGGTGAGGGCACAAAAGTGCACTTTATTTGCTTTAATCAGCTCACTGCTTATTTGTTTCTTCTTGCATTTCAGGACCGCCTTGCCACGCCGAGCCAGGAAAGTCTTTCTCTGTCCATCAGTGGCAGTGAAAGCTTGCACAGCTGGACTCTCGAAGAGACATTACAGACCGCAGAAGAGGAATCAGTATCACCAATGGATTTGGAATTGCTTTGCCCAAATCCTGAATGGAAGGCAGACAAAGAGGTGAAGCCCTTCATGTGTACACTGGAAGATCAAGGAAGAATTAGAGCTAATCCAAATAAACAGGAAGAGGAAGATATTCAAGGGCAGAGAGGGAATGAAATTGTGGAGAAACAGAGAGAGACAGATGCAGGGAACAACACCGACGTAGAGACGGGTCAGGGTGAAGACGTTCCAGAGAGAGGGGCAGGGAAGCAAACAGGGGACTCTGTTGAAACGCAGACAGATGGATTAGAGGAAATGATTCAGGAAGTCAATCTGAACAATGAGGGTACAGAGATAGGACCTTTACAGAGAACAAGACTAGGACTGTGCACAGAGTCCGATGTTAGCCCGGAACTTGTTGAGAACCAGAATCAGGACATGACCAACCAAGAGATCAGCATTTATGTTGGGGAGAAGAATGACCTGATGAGCCCAGACTTTCAATCTACCAGAACAACCTCCCTCGCGACAGGAAAACAACAATCCCCAGCCGATCAAAGTGTCATGTTGCAGAAACAAAGCCAGACCAAGCTTTGGAGATCGCTTAACTCAAATAACCCACCCTGTGTGCAGGACAATCTAATTGAATGCACAGAGGGGGAGCTGAAAGCAGTGAAAGTCTCTGAGCTGAAGAAAAGATTTGAGGCATGATTGACAGGGAACAGACTGGCTGAAGAACATAAAACAAATACTTTCTTTTGCATAATTCACTGGACCCAATGCAGAATGTCTTCGGAACAGGGACTTGGCTCACCGATGCTAAAAATGACTTAAGAACCACTTCCATATCCTCAACACTTGAAGACCATATAGGACACTGTTTTCTCCCCGAGATGGTTACAAAATACATTGTACATCCAACAAAATAGATTTATATTTATTTTGTATTAAATCATTGTTATGAGCTCAACATCAAAGTGCATCATGGTAAACTTCAGTGCCTCTTTCTCTAGAATCTCTCTTCATAAATGTTTTTATAAATATAAAGATCACACCATGTTTTACATAAATAACGGTACTTCCATTGTACAAATAAAAAAGAAAATACTTAAAGGTCTTTAAATGACTTTGAAGCGACTTTTTGAAAAATGCACAGAGGAACAGAGTATCTGGATCGGCCTATTGTGTCTTCAACCCGGAGCAACATAGATCTATTAGTCAACAGTTGGAGACGGGACACAAGCGCGGAAGGAGGCAACATTAGAAAGTAATGTAGCGGAAAGTGAAACGCTTCAGCAACACCCTACATGGAGCCCCCCGGATTTGTCCCAACGAGAGTCATATCAGGCGCTCTTCTTTGGGAATAGGAAGGGGCAGGCCCGGCCTCTCTGATCCTGGTGCGCCGACTTGCTTCCTCTCCTCGGCGCTTGGCCTGTATGTTCCCTCCAGCCGCCGTTTCTTCCTCAGCACACACATAACCACTATTAGTGATAGGCTAAGCAGTGACGCCGCAGTAGCCGTGGGCAACCACAAGGATGGGGTTAGGGGGAACATCCTCCCTGTGGACGTCAAGACAACCGTCAACGAGCAGGTCAACATGGTCACACATGAATGTCAAGCGTTACATATTTATCCTACTAGAATGATGAATGTCCGTTTGGACAAGACTCACCTCCAGTGGAAAGAAGCCAAATTAATCCTGAGTATCTTTACATCTGAAACAGTTCACGGAATGAATCCTGCGAGAGTAGACCAATAAGCATGTTTGGAAATCGAGCAAAAAATAACTTTAACACACTCTTTCTGATCTCAAATAATGAAACATAAAAGCCTAATAAGTGAGCTGAATTAAAAAAAGGTAAATATATTTTGATAACTTAAATATAGCTGGATCCGAGTTGCAAAATAAATAATTTGCCCGTCTATATAAGCTACACAGAATGTAACAACAATTAATCATGTTTGTTTGTTTTCGTTGTGGAAGGATGACGCCATTTCACTGCCCACACTCGTTATCGATTATAGGCTATAAGTTAACATAAGTTCCACTCACGGAATGGGTTGAGAAATCGGTCTTAGATTCCGCTGGTTTAACTCACACAGGTCTTTACTCGGATTTTAGAGTTCAGGTAGACTGAAATTCGGATAGATTCATGTTGTACTCGAACACCCAAACTTGTAACACAGACGGATGTATGGGCCTGCCGTGGAGAATGCCACCGATCCGGTTAAACCTGTGAGCCTAGAACGCTCCAGAATGCCATAGGCGGACCTGTGCTGCAAAAAATTGACTGCGTTTTGGGATTACACTTCAAGCAGCAAGGCAGTACCATAGGTAGGTCGATGTTTTGTCAGGTATAAAAAAGTAAAAACAAACTTTACTACACTCAATTAGAATCGCGTGGTCATATTTTTTGAACGAGTAGGAGTAGGACACACACACACACACACACACACACACACACACACACACACACACACACACAGTATTTTAGTTGGTAAATAAAGAAGAGGAACTCTCTTGGTCTATGCAATGTGTCTTAAAACGATTTGCCGTGTCGCAAAACTGATTTTAGAGCGTATTTATGTATTTCCGGCGCTCTCTTTAAACCTACCTGTTCTCATTCAAAGGTACAGCCAACACCTTCAGTGCTAGGGTTTGCAACAATCAGCAATGCGCATGACCAGGATTTTACTCAATGAACACCGCTCCCACAAGCGCCACGCCCCCTCAGGGAATAGGTCCATGGGAACAGCACCATTTTTGGGAATAGAATTAGGTTATATTTATATTAAATATTAAGCAATTTGTTTCTCCCGAGCTGTGCTATGCAAACAACGTATTCGGTTCATTTGAGATATGGCCACAATATAGCCAAATGCTTTTTATGTGAATCAATCCGTCTTGTTTGTATGCCCTAGATTCACTCTTCTCAACTAATCAAACAAATTGCTCACGTCCCAATAGCTTGCGTTTACGGTAACCGACCAAATACCGTGGTGGTTTCTCTTATTTTTTAGGCCTACCATACAAACAAAGAAAACGTTAACTGTAAGAACAGCCACCTGTTAATGGGAAGGGCAAATCACTGCTGGCCGACCTTGTCTGTTGGTCTACATAGGCTATAGGTCCGTTGGCAGTGTTGGAAAGAAAGGATAGGCTACTTTTAAAATGTAACCAGTTACAGAATAGCCTACAGAATACATGCCCAAAAATGTATTCCGTTACATCACTTAATCTGAGTATTGTATTCTGACTACTTGGATTAGGCCTACATTGAATTACAATTTTGCAAGTGTAAAAATAAGAGAGAGAGAGAGAGAGAGAGAGAGAGAGAGAGAGAGAGAGAGAGAGAGAGAGAGAGAGAGAGAGAGAGAGAGAGAGAGAGAGAGGCGTCTTTGAAAGTAAATAATCATGGATGTGATATTTTGTGATATTGATTTGTTTCATTGTTTCACACAGTTGTGGACCGGTCGAACACCTTCTTCCCCATCCTGGTGCTGAATGTGTTAAATGCATCGGCATTGTTGAGCCACGACTCATTTTCACCAGACGGTCCGACAATGTGCTGCAAGTCTTGGAGTTACCCCTAATCAAACAATAATGGTGTGTTCCTGAATCCTCGAACGCCAGACTTCCGAGTCGAAAGTCGAAGATCTCCCAGCTTTCTTGCGGCATTTCTCGAGGCACGCCCCCTCTTTGTCTTCATCTTTCGAAAATCTGAGGCCCCGTTCACACGAAGCCGATTTCATGGCGAAACCGCAAAGGTCTTGTACGGTTCGGCCTTCCGTACACACGAAGCCGGCGAATCCGCTGACCGAAACTGCAAACTTCTGAAACCACCCTCGGAGGTGGTTTCAAATCTACCCGGTTTCGTTTTGGATTCGTGTGTACGCCTGAAACCGACTGAAACCGCAAACCATGACGTCATCGCCCCACCCCTCGACCTCCTAGCCAATGGCTCTTAAGCCCGCGGAGTCTCAGAAATCACATGCGAGCATGCGCATAAGGGCAGCCTTTATGCGCATGCTCGCCTCTTCTTCTTATTTAATTTCTTCTGGATTTCAGTACCAGAAGAGGCGCCCCTTATGGGCCTGGAATGTGTACTACAGCGTTTCTACAGATCTACCCGGTTTCGCTTGGCTTCGTCTTTACGGAGATACTTCGAAACCGGATAGATCGAAACCGTAACGGTTTCGCCCGTTTCGGCTTCGTGTAAACGGGGCCTGAGAGTAGACCGAGAGCAGTGATGATGCTCTCAACCAAATGGCTGCGCCCGTGAAGAGATTATTAGGGGTCCAAGCCAACAGGTTGGATCCCTATTGTTTTTGTAGCGATTGTTATTTTTTTTATTATACTTCCCGCCCTAGAAGTGGTACCACAGCCCAAACCGTAAATGGTGCGGACACGCCAATAGCATGACTAGATCCAGGTCCGGCACCGCTACTCAGACGACAAAATCCAGACCTGCCGGTCCCTAGGTGGCGCTATACCAAGGACAATTTCGCCAGAAGGGGGCGCCATAAACGAGGAAATTGTATATCTCCTAAAAACGCGTTTGGGGATATAACTCCCACACCGAACCTCTCACAGTCAAAACCTTTATATCCACAGGTTCACGGTAGCGTTTTGAATACATGCTTCGCGTTGTGCCGGCGAAATGTACATCGCTTGGACCCCTGGATAACTGCTTGCAGTTCTAGTTATTTTTTGTATTTGTACCACGTAGGTCATTTTAATGTCAATTTGAACACACTTGATTACATTGCTACTTTATTCCGGTCACCAATTTATACATTGCTTGGTCTTGCTCGGCGTGCATTACAATGTAAAGTTGTGTTGTTTGATTTCGGGCTGGTTTGCTTAAGAGGCTAATGTAGCTAACAATAAACAACGACTAGCCAATTTCTTCCGAGTGCAACTCGGAGGGCTGGCGTCCGAGGATTCAGGAACACACCATAATTCCCATAATGCGCGTGGCTGAGCGGTTGCCTGTTGCGTCCAAAAAGGCGTAGCCTATGATTTTTAGAACTGGATCGGACCGAGGTGCGTTCGCTTTCACACCTCAAGCGAACCGTACCAGGGTTCGTTTGGAAGCGAACCGAGACCAGAGGTGCGTTCAAAGTCGCAAACGCTGGCGAACGATTTGAAACATGTTCTGTTAAGCGTGCCGATGTCTTCAAACGTTCGCGAACAGTTCTCCGCAAGCAGACGGATCCTGGACTGCAAGAATTGTGCTCCCAGATGGAGATCAATATGAATTCCTTTCCTGCACGTAGCCTAATGCAATATATAAATCGTTTCATATAGCCTATCTACAACCTTACTTCAACTGATGTCTTGTTCATCCTAAAATTTGATCTGAACGTGACATCGCAGTAAGTGGGCACAATTTCGGTGACGTAGACCTCTATTCTTGAATCGTCCGAATTCCTTGTCTGCAGTAGGCCTACTTTCTACGAGATCGACTTCTAGACCTTCTTCTGTAAACTCGTCAATTATCGTGGAGGAGCTAATACAATGGCCTTTCTTGTCGCCATTTGTTTGTTTACAGTTTGTTTACAGTTTAAAAGAAACGTTTACAACGTTGTCTAAACATCGTTCAAATTGTATTGTTCAAAGTCAACGCGCTCGCTGCGAACGTTCGCCTATATGTCCGGCGATTCTGAGCGCACCTCAGCTCTTCAGGGAGGTCTCGGTCGGCTGATTGGGTTCGAATCAAAGTGAGGTGGTTGCATTCACACCAAGACAAATGTATCGAACCAAGGGTCCAAACTCGTTTAGTGCGCACTAAATGCTGTTGGTGTGATAGCACGAATAAACTCGTGTTTCACAACTTCAGAACAGTGGGTCCCATGATTAGTGCATATAAGGGGCTTTCTTCAGCAACTGTGTGTTTGTGTGTGTGTGTGTGTGTGTGTGTGAGATAAATGGTCACTTGGTTGATGAAATGTCCCCTCCAACTTCTGAAAAACATGAAGAAGTCCATCCAAGTGAAATGCTTTTCCATTGGGTCTCAAGAAGTATGAACATTTTGGTGGACATTTCCATGTTCTTCTTGACTAACATGTATAAAGTGGGGAAATTCTCTGTAAAATACAGTCGCCTGCTACTTCTGACTAAAATGTATTTTCCAGAGGGGTAGTTTTTTATTGGCTGCACTTCCCTGCACCACCGAGTGTGAGGTTGGTCCAACAATGTTTGATGCTCCCATGGAACATTTTTTATCTAAACTTTATGAATGCTAAGATTAAAAAAATAACTCTACTTCAGTGAACCTTTCATGCTAGGGTAAAGCATTCTTTGTCATATTTGTTGAAATTGTCTTTACATGCCGACAGCAATCATTAAAGGTTGGGTATGGGATTTGCGAAAAGCCAGCAGATTTTGAAAATACACAACTCAAATGGTCCTACCCCCTCTCCTTCAACGCTGACTCTGAATCCACCCATTCCAAATACATGGTTGCGCAATCATGAGCGCGAATACAGATGCGCAAGAGCGAGCCATTAGCTAGTTAGCTAGCTCCAGTAGCTACCGCAGGATAACAACAAACAGAAGCTTGCTCTGGGTCATGAGCATTGAGTATGTGCACGAAGGGGTCACGAGCGGGGTATGGGAGTGCAGTACGACCGTTTGATTGGCGTACTTACTGTCCAATGCCACTCGGTGGTTCTGTAAATCATTGGCTGGAGTTTTTCGAGCCCTGCCCGTTCCACAGATGATTGACTTGTTTAATTTTCATGTCAGTACTTCCAACTCAGTGGCTGTAAGTGGGTTATGATAAGGATTTCAAGTAATTTTGCAAAAATGGCCAAAAAAGAGAATTCCATACTCAACCTTTAAATCAAATGCTTAATCTTGCATCGGTGGCTGTCACAGACATGGAATAAGCCCATCCATAATTTCATTGGGTGAACTAAACTCCCCTGACCCCCCCCAAATAAATGTTTGATTAGTGCCAATGGTTGCTTAACTTTGTTCTCAGAAATTACAGATAGTGTCCCTCTTTAGCAAGGGGAGAGTTCAGACAACAAGGGAAGTGTCCAAGGGCGGGGGTGTGTTGAGGAGACTATAGTGTAGGAGAATAAAAAACTAAAAGCTCCCCAAAGACTTCAGAGACAGCAGACCTTCGTTCAGGTATGCATCTGGCAGTACTTCCTCTGAGTGTGGCCTGTCTGGTCCTCTTTTTGTCTTCTGTTGCTCCCCATGCTTCATTGTGAGTATACTTTGATTATAATAGCCTTGATGTTTTCCTGAACTTAAATGGCATTATTTGTTTTAGAGTCATGGTAAATAGTGTGTTTGGGTACACTGTAACAAAAAATCACAGTACCTTCCTAAACTGCTTATTGTTGTATTTCAATATGAAGCATTTGATTGTAGCCAAAAGTGCATGCAAGAACGATCATCTCATGATATTAAAAATCTGCGTGTGTGCGTCTTTATCAAAAGGATCTAACTTTCTTACAACACTAATGGCTGTGGTGGGCACGAAAAAGCGATGTCGCAATATACATTAAACAGTCAACTAGGCCTTTGTGGAGGCCTACTCGGTCATACGGACCGGGTTTAGTTATGTATTATCTGAAATCACCACATCAAAATTATGAAGAAAAATGACATAAAGTAGTACAATGTTAATTGGTTCTCATTAATAATTCCTTACCTTACCTATGTTTTGCAAAGTTCATACTTATTGGTATTCAATAAATGCACTTTATCTAAGTCATCCTCTCCTTGTGTCTTGTGATCCCTTTGTATTAAGTCTTGGCAGCCTACCAAGTGAACCAACATTTAATTGCAAATAAAAGCCTCATCATCCACACACACACACACACACACACACACACACACACACACACACACACACACACACACACACACACACACACACACACACACACACACACACACATAAACACTGCATACTTATACGCGTTATCAAGGCTGTAGGAACCGGGGGGGACGTGTCCCCTCCAATTTTCGAAAGAGGCGCATTTGTCCCACCCAAAAATTATACCGCAAAATATCTGATGCTTTTATTTTGAAAGCGCAACACAGCGTCTTGTCACCGGCCCCATGAATGGTTTTGTATGCCCCCCACGGAGCCTTAAAGCCTGATTTCCACCGGGGACGTAAGCGCTGCAGAACGGCTGCGCCGCGGTCACCGCTGCTGATCGCTGCCACTCTAATCAATAATACCCTTTCCACCGGGCGCGCTGCGGAACGTCTCAGCAGCGTCCCAGGAGCGGCACCCCGCGCCGCAGCGCTATCATTCCGTAGCACGTCTATTTTTGACGAGAGCCTTTGCTGAACCGCGTCAAATTCAACAGCAGATCGAGCCGGGCAGGAAGTGAAAAAGTAAAGGCCAAATAGCATCCGGTCAATTTTCAAAATAAAAACGCAAAAAGCTCATGTAGCCTATCACAACTTAACATCAACGTCCACTTCACATTACGTCATGACCGGTGGCACCAGGTCAGCAGTCAATCAATCAGAGGGTCGGCAACATGGACGACGAGAGACTGATTGTGGAAGTGGAGCAACATAAAATAATTCATGAAATAAATCATCATTTATTTCATAAAAAGGACAATGTCAAAAAGGACAAAGCCTGGCATTTAATTGCAGTAGTTTTGGGAGTGGAAGGTGAGTACATTAGGTTTAGGATTATCGCGTAATCTCATGATCTCGCGTGAATACGATTGACGCAGGCAGAGTTCGCAGCCGTTCCGCGTCGCGTACGTCCATAGTCAGACTGTTTGAGATGCAGGGGTGTCTGCAGCTAGTGAGAGGTTAGAGCCGTTAAGATGAAAAGACAGCAGCAGCGTAGTTAGGGGTCCAAGCCAACAGGTTGGATCCCTATTGTTTTTGTAAGGATTATTAGGGGTCCAAGCCAACAGGTTGGATCCCTATTGTTTTTGTAAGGATTTTTATTTTTAGGGGTCCAAGCCAACAGGTTGGATCCCTATTGTTTTTGTAAGGTTTTTTTTTCCTATTATTATTATTTTTCCCCCCTAGAAGTGGGTCCACAGCCCAAACCGTAAATGGTGCCGACACGCCAATTGCATGACTAGATCCAGGTCCCTGAGTTCTAGGCAGACGACAAAATCCAGACACGCCGGCCACTAGGTGGCGCTATACCAAGGAAAGACGCGTTTGGGGCTATAACTCCCACACCGAACCTCCCACAGTCAAAAACTTGTACGCACATATTCACTGGAGTCTGCTGCATCTTTTGGCATAGGCCACGCCCATTTGCGTCTAGAATTTTTTTTCGCAAAATTGCAAAAAACGCAAAACTGTTTTTTCCCTACTTCTCCCACATTTCTTGACCAATCGACACCAAACTTTGCACACAACATCTTCAGACACACACGCAAAGAATGCACGAAAGACTTTTTTGATCCGACCTTCGACGACGAAACGGTAGCGTTTTGAATATTGGTTTATTAGCTAAATTAGACGTGGAATAGCAAAAATCCAAAGAAATCCAAAATGAGACATCGGATCGAGTCCACATTTTACACACATGTTGGTGCTAACCTTAATGTCGTTCGATAAAAATTTCGGAAAATTTCGCCATTAGGGGGCGCAATAAACGAGGAAATTGTATATCTTCTAATTGGCCAAAGGAATGTTCTTCAAACTCAAGGGAAACCATCAAGGGGCAAACCCGAGTCTATATAGAAAATATGGCCAAGAATTATTAATGTGGGCGGGAGTTATTTGGCAAAGGAAAATTGTCCTTGGAAAATTTCGCCACAGGGCGGCGCCAAAAAACGACGACATTGTCTATCTCCTATTTGGCCAATGTTCTGAAAACGCGTTTTAGGCTATAACTCCCACACCGAAGCTCCCACAGTCAAAACCTTTGTATCCACAGGTTCAGGGTAGCGTTTTGAACACATGCTTCGCGTTGTGCCGGCGAAACGCACATTTCTTGTCGCGTTGTGCCGGCGAAATGCACACTTCTTGGACCCCTGCATAACTGCTTGCAGTTCTAGTTAGGGGTCCAAGCCAACAGGTTGGATCCCTATTGTTTTTGTAAGGATTTTTAGGGGTCCAAGCCAACAGGTTGGATCCCTATTGTTTTTGTAAGGATTTTTATTATTATACTTCCCGCGCTAAAAGTGGGCCCACACCCCAAACCGTAAATGGTGCCGACACGCCAATTGCATGACTAGATCCAGGTCCGGCACCGCTACTCAGATAACAAAATCCAGACACGCCGGCCACTAGGTGGCGCTATACCAAGGAAAGAAACGTTTGGGGCTATAACTCCCACACCGAACCTCCCACATTCAAAACCTTGTACACACATATTCACTGGAGTCTGCTGCATATTTTGGCATAGGCCACGCCCATTTGCGTCTATAATTTTTTTTCGCAAAATCGCACATTTCCTGTCGCGTTGTGCCGGCGAAATGCACACTTCTTGGACCCCTGCATAACTGCTTGCAGTTCTAGTTAGGGGTCCAAGCCAACAGGTTGGATCCCTATTGTTTTTGTAAGGATTTTTATTAGGGGTCCAAGCCAACAGGTTGGATCCCTATTGTTTTTGTAAGGATTATTAGGGGTCCAAGCCAACAGGTTGGATCCCTATTGTTTTTGTAAGGATTTTTCCTATTATTATTCCCCCGTAAAAGTGGGAATACAGCCCAAACCGTAAATGTTGCACACACGCCAATTGCATGACTAGATCCAGGTCCGTGAGGACTACGCAGACGACAAAATCCAGACACGCCGGCCCCTAGGTGGCGCTATACCAAGGAATACGCGTTTGGGGCTATAACTCCCACACCGAACCTCCCACAGTCAAAAACTTGTACGCACATATTCACTGGAGTCTGCTGCATCTTTTGGCATAGGCCACGCCCATTTGCGTCTAGAATTTTTTTTCGCAAAATCGCGAAAACCGCAAAACTGTTTTTTCCCTACTCCTCACACATTTCTTGACCAATCGACACCAAACTTTGCACACGACATCGTCAGACAAACACGAAAAGAAAAACTCAAACATTTTTTGATCCGACCTTCGATTACGAAACGGTAGCATTTTGAAAATTTGTTTATTAGCTACGTTTTACGTCGAAAATCAAAAATCCAGAAAAATACCAAAATTAGCCATCGGATCAAGTCCAAATTTTACACACATGTCGGTGCTACCCTTAGTGGCGTTCGAAAAAGATTTCGGAAAATTTTGCCATAAGGGGGCGCAATAAACGAGGAAATTGTATATCTTCTAATTGGCCAGAGGAATGCTCTTCAAACTCAAGGGAAACCATCAAGGGGCAAACCCAAGTCTACATAGACAATATGGCCAAGAATTATTAATGTGGGCGGGAGTTATTTGGCAAAGGAAAATTGTCTTTGGAAAATTAAAAAATTTCGCCACAGGGCGGCGCCAAAAAACGACGACATTGTCTATCTCCTATTTGGCCAATGGAATGTTCTGAAAACGCGTTTTAGGCTATAACTCCCACACCGAAGCTCCCACAGTCAAAACCTTTGTATCCACAGGTTGAGGGTAGCGTTTTGAACACATGCTTCGCGTTATGCCGGCGAAACGCACATTTCTTGTCGCGTTGTGCCGGCGAAATGCACACTTCTTGGACCCCTGCATAACTGCTTGCAGTTCTAGTTATTATTATTCCAGCACTAAAAGTGTGCCCACACCCCAAACCGTAAATGGTGCGGACACGCGAATTGCATGACTAGATCCAGGTCCGTGAACACTACGCAGACGACAAAATCCAGACACGCCGGCCACTAGGTGGCGCTATACCAAGGAATACGCGTTTGGGGCTATAACTCCCACACCGAACCTTCCACAGTCAAAAACTTGTACGCACATATTCACTGGAGTCTGCTGCATCTTTTGGCATAGGCCACGCCCATTTGCGTCTAGAATTTTTTTTCGCAAAATCGCGAAAACCGCAAAACTGTTTTTTCCCTACTCCTCCCACATTTCTCGACCAATCAACACCAAACTTTGCACACGACATCTTCAGACGCACACGAAAAGAAAAACTCAAACACTTTTTGATCCGACCTTCGATTACGAAACGGTAGCATTTTGAATATTGGTTTATTAGCTACGTTTTACGTCGAAACGCAAAAATTCAAAAAATACCAAAATTACACATCGGATCAAGTCCAAATTTTAGACACATGTCGGTGCTACCCTTAATGGCGTTCAATAAAGAATTCGGAATGTTTCGCCATTAGGGGGCGCAATAAACGAGGAAATTGTATATCTTCTAATTGGCCAAAGGAATGTTCTTCAAACTCAAGGGAAACCATCAAGGGGCAAACCCGAGTCTATATAGAAAATATGGCCAAGAATCATTAATGTGGGCGGGAGTTATTTGGCAAAGGAAAATTGTCTTTGGAAAATTGCAAATTTCGCCACAGGGCGGCGCCAAAAAACGACGACATTGTCGATCTCCTATTTGGCCAATGGAATGTTCTGAAAACGCGTTTTAGGCTATAACTCCCACACCGAAGCTCCCACAGTCAAAACCTTTATATCCACATGATGTTCACGGTAGCGTTTTGAATACTTGCTTCGCGTTGTGCCGGCGAAATGCACATTTCTTGTCGCGTTGTGCCGGCGAAATGCACACTTCTTGGACCCCTGCATAACTGCTTGCAGTTCTAGTTATTATTATACTTCCCATCTAGAAGTGGTACCACAGCCCAAACAGTAAATGGTGCACACGCGCCAATTGCATCACTAGATCCGGGTCCGTGAACACTACGCAGAAGACAAAATCCAGACACGCCGGCCACTAGGTGGCGCTATACCAAGGAATACGCGTTTGGGGCTATAACTCCCACACCGAACCTCCCACAGTCAAAAACTTGTACGCACATATTCACTGGAGTCTGCTGCATCTTTTGGCATAGGCCACGCCCATTTGCGTCTAGAATTTTTTTTCGCAAAATCGCGAAAACCGCAAAACTGTTTTTTCCCTACTCCTCCCACATTTCTCGACCAATCAACACCAAACTTTGCACACGACATCTTCAGACGCACACGAAAAGAAATACTCAAACACTTTTTGATCCGACCTTCGATTACGAAACGGTAGCATTTTGAATATTTGTTTATCAGCTACGTTTTACGTTGAAAATCAAAAATCCAGAAAAATACCAAAATTAGACATCGGATCAAGTCCAAATTTTACACACATGTCGGTGTTACCCTTAGTGACGTTCGAAAAAGATTTCGGAAAGTTTCGCCATTAGGGGGCGCAATAAAAGAGGAAATTGTATATCTTCTACAAAATTTCGCCGCAAAAACGCCACACTGACTTCTCGCTACTCCTACCACAGTCAAATCCTTTTTATCCACAGGTTCAGGGTAGCGTTTTGAACACATGCTTCGCGTTGTGCCGGCGAAATGCACATTTCTTGTCGCGTTGTGCCGGGGAAATGCACACTTCTTGGACCCCTGCATAACTGCTTGCAGTTCTAGTTATTATTATTAGGGGTCCAAGCCAACAGGTTGGATCCCTATTGTTTTTGTAAGGATTATTATTAGGGGTCCAAGCCAACAGGTTGGATCCCTATTGTTTTTGTAAGGATTTTTCTTATTATTATTCCAGCACCTAAAAGTGTGCCCACAGCCCAAACCGTAAATGGTGCCGACACGCCAATTGCATGACTAGATCCAGGTCCCTGAGTTCTAGGCAGACGACAAAATCCAGACACGCCGGCCACTAGGTGGCGCTATACCAAGGAAAGACGCGTTTGGGGCTATAACTCCCGCACCGAACCTCCCACATTCAAAACCTTGTACACACATATTCACTGGAGTCTGCTGCATCTTTTGGCATAGGCCACGCCCATTTGCGTCTAGAATTTTTTTTCGCTAAATCGCGAAAACCGCAAAACAGTTTTTTCCCTACTCCTCCCACATTTCTTGACCAATCGACACCAAACTTTGCACACGGCATCTTCAGACGCAAACGCAGAGAATTGATAGACACTTTTTTGATAGGACCTTCGACGACGAAACGGTAGCGTTTTGAATATTGGTTTATGAGCTAAATTAGACGTGGAAAATCAAAAATCCAAAGAAATCCAAAATTAGACTTCGGAACGAGTCCAAATTTTACAGACATGTTGGTGCTAACCTTAATGACGTTCGATAAAAATTTTGGAAAATTTCGCCATTAGGGGGCGCAATAAACGAGGAAATTGTATATCTTCTAATTGGCCAAAGGAATGTTCTTCAAACTCAAGGGAAACCATCAAGGGGCAAACCCGAGTCTATATAGAAAATATAGCCAAGAATTATTAATATGGGCGGGAGTTATTTGGCAAAGGAAAATTGTCTTTGGAAAATTTCGCCACAGGGCGGCGCCAAAAAACGACGACATTGTCTATCTCCTATTTGGCCAATGGAATGTTCTGAAAACGCGTTTCAGGCGAGTCCAAATTTTACAGACATGTTGGTGCTAACCTTAATGACGTTCGATAAAAATTTTGGAAAATTTCGCCATTAGGGGGCGCAATAAACGAGGAAATTGTATATCTTCTAATTGGCCAAAGGAATGTTCTTCAAACTCAAGGGAAACCATCAAGGGGCAAACCCGAGTCTATATAGAAAATATAGCCAAGAATTATTAATATGGGCGGGAGTTATTTGGCAAAGGAAAATTTCGCCACAGGGCGGCGCCAAAAAACGACGACATTGTCTATCTCCTATTTGGCCAATGGAATGTTCTGAAAACGCGTTTCAGGCTATAACTCCCACACCGAAGCTCCCACAGTCAAAACCCTTATATCCACATGTTGTTCACGGTAGCGTTTTGAATACTTGCTTCGCGTTGTGCCGGCGAAATGCACATTTCTTATAGCGTTGTGCCGGCGAAATGCACACTTCTTGGACCCCTGCATAACTGCTTGCAGTTCTAGTTATTATTATTATTATTATTATTCCAGCACTAAAAGTGCTACTACAGCCCAAACCGTAAATGGTGCACACACGCCAATTACATGACTAGATCCAGGTACGTGAAGACTATGCAGACGACAAAATCCAGACATGCCGGCCACTAGGTGGCGCTATACCAAGGAATACGCGTTTGGGGCTATAACTCCCACACCGAACCTTCCACAGTCAAAAACTTGTACCCACATATTCACTGGAGTCTGCTGCATCTTTTGACATAGGCCACGCCCATTTGCGTCTATAATTTTTTTTCGCAAAATGGCGAAAACCGCAAAACTGTTTTTGCCCTACTACTCCCACATTTCTTGACCAATCGACACCAAACTTTGCACACGACATCGTCAGACGAACACGAAAAGAAAAACTCAAACACTTTTTGATCCGACCTTCGACTACGAAACGGTAGCGTTTTGAATATTTGTTTATTAGCTACGTTTTACTTCGATACGCAAAAATTCAGAAAATACCAAAATTAGACATCGGATCAAGTCCAAATTTTTCACACATGTCGATGCTCCACTTAATGGCGTTCGATAAAAAATTCGGAAATTTTCGCCATAAGGGGGCGGAATAAACGAGGAATTTGTATATCTTCTAATTGGCCAAAGGAATGTTCTTCAAACTCAAGGGAAACCATCAAGGGGCAATCCCGAGCCTATATAGAAAATATGGCCAAGAATTATTAATGTGGGCGGGAGTTATTTGGCAAAGGATAATTCTCTTTGGAAAATTTCGCCACAAGGCGGCGCCAAAAAACGACGACAATGTCTATCTCCTATTTGGCCATGGAATGTTCTGAAAACGCGTTTTAGGCTAGAACTCCCACACCGAAGCTCCCACAGTCAAAACCTTTATATCCACATGTTGTTCACGGTAGCGTTTTGAATACTTGCTTCGCGTTGTGCCGGCGAAATGCACATTTCTTGTCGCGTTGTGCCGGCGAAATGCACACTTCTTGGACCCCTGCATAACTGCTTGCAGTTCTAGTTAGGGGTCCAAGCCAACAGGTTGGATCCCTATTGTTTTTGTAAGGATTTTTCCTATTATACTTACCTCCCTAAAAGTGGGACCACAGCCCAAACCGTAAATGGTGCCGACACGCCAATTGCATGACTAGATCCAGATCTCTTCGGACTATGCAGACGACAAAATCCAGACACGCCGGTCACTAGGTGGCGCTATACCAAGGAATACGCGTTTGGGGCTATAACTCCCACACCGAACCTCCCACATTCAAAACCTTATACACACAGATTCACTGAAGTCTGCTGCATCTTTTGGCATAGGCCACGCCCATTTGCGTCTAGAATTTTTTTTCGCAAAATCGCGAAGACCGCAAAACTGTTTTTTCCCTACTTCTCCCACATTTCTTGACCAATCGACACCAAACTTTGCACACGGCATCTTCAGACGCACACGCATAGAAACCCTCTGACAGTTTTTTTATCCGACTTTCGACGACGAAACGGTAGCGTTTTGAATATTGGTTTATTAGCTAAATTTGACGTGGAAAATCCAAAATCCCAAAAAATCCAAAATTACAGACCGGATCGACTCCAAGTTTTACACACATGTTGGTGCTAACCTTAATGTCGTACGATAACAATTTCGGAAAATTTCGCCATTAGGGGGCGCCATAAACGAGGAAATTGTATATCTTCTAATTGGCCAAAGGAATGTTCTTCAAACTCGAGGGAAACCATCAAGGGGCAATCCCGAGACTATACAGAAAATATGGCCAAGAATTATTAATGTGGGCGGCGGCGAAATGCACATTTCTTGTCGCGTTGTGCCGGCGAAATGCACACTTCTTGGACCCCTGCATAACTGCTTGCAGTTCTAGTTATTATTCTTACCCCCCTAAAAGTGGGCCCACACCCCAAACCGTAAATGGTGCCGACACGCAAATTGCATGACTAGGTCCAGATCTGTTCGGACTAAGCAGACGACAAAATCCAGACCTGCCGGCCACTAGGTGGCGCTATAACAAGAAAATCGCGTTTGGGGCTATAACTCCCACACCGAACCTCCCACATTCAAAACCTTGAACACACAGATTCACTGGAGTCTGATGCATCTTTTGGCATAGGCCACGCCCATTTGCGTCTATAATTTTTTTTCGCAAAATCGCGAAAACCGCAAAACTGTTTTTTCCCAACTCCGCCCACATTTCTTGACCAATCGACACCAAACTTTGCACACGACATCGTCAGACGCACACGAAAAGAAAAACTATATACTTTTTTGATCCGACCTTCGACTACGAAACGGTAGCGTTTTGAATATTGCTTTATTAGCTACGTTTTACGTCGATACGCAAAAATTCAGAAAATACCAAAATTAGACATCGGATCAAGTCCAAATTTTAGACACATGTCGGTGCTACCGTTAATGGCGTTAAATAAAGAATTCGGAATATTTCGCCATTAGGGGGCGCAATAAACGAGGAAATTGTATATCTTCTAATTGGACAAAGGAATGTTCTTCAAACTCAAGGGAAACCATCAAGGGGCAAACCCGAATCTATATAGAAAATATGGCCAAGAATTATTAATGTGGGCGGGAGTTTTTGGCAAAGGAAAATTGTCTTTGGAAAATGTCGCCACAGGGCGGCGCCAAAAAACGACGACATTGTCTATCTACTATTTGGCCAATGTTCTGAAAACGCGTTTTAGGCTATAACTCCCACACCGAAGCT
Organism: Gadus morhua; assembly: GCF_902167405.1. NCBI lineage: Eukaryota > Metazoa > Chordata > Actinopteri > Gadiformes > Gadidae > Gadus > Gadus morhua. Next base: position 21,471,598 of record NC_044050.1, on the reverse strand, counting down.
CCCACAGTCAAAACCTTTATATCCACATGTTGTTCACGGTAGCGTTTTGAATACTTGCTTCGCATTGTGCCGGCGAAACGCACATTTCTTGCCGCGTTGTGCCGGCGAAATGCACACTTCTTGGACCCCTGCATAACTGCTTGCAGTTCTAGTTTTTATTATACTTACCCCCCTAAAACTGGTACTACAGCCCGAACCGTAAATGGTGCAGACACGCCAATTGCATGACTAGATCCAGGTCTCTTCGGACTACGCTGACGACCAAATCCAGACACGCCGGTCACTAGGTGGCGCTATACCAAGGAAAGACGCGTTTGGGGCTATAACTCCCACACCGAACCTCCCACAGTCAAAAACTTGTACGCACATATTCACTGGAGTCTGCTGCATCTTTTGGCATAGGCCACGCCCATTTGCGTCTAGAATTTTTTTTCGCAAAATCGCGAAAACCGCAAAACTGTTTTTTCCCTACTCCTCCCACATTTCTAGACCAATCAACACCAAACTTTGCACACGACATCTTCAGACGCACACGAAATGAAAAACTCAAACACTTTTTGATCCGACCTTCGATTACGAAACGGTAGCATTTTGAATATTTGTTTATTAGCTACGTTTTACGTCGAAACGCAAAAATTCAAAAAATACCAAAATTACACATCGGATCAAGTCCAAATTTTAGACACATGTCGGTGCTACCCTTAATGGCGTTCAATAAAGATTTCGGAATATTTCGCCATTAGGGGGCGCAATAAACGAGGAAATTGTATATCTTCTATTTGGCCAAAGGAATGTTCTTCAAACTCAAGGGAAACCATCAAGGGGCAAACCCGAGTCTATATAGAAAATATGGCCAAGAATTATTAATGTGGGCGGGAGTTATTTGGCAAAGGAAAATGGTCTTTGTAAAATTTCGCCACAGGGCGGCGCCAAAAAACGAGGACATTGTCTATCTCCTATTTGGCCAATGGAATGTTCTGAAAACGCGTTTTAGGCTATAACTCCCGCACCGACGCTCCCACAGTCAAAACCTTTATATCCACATGTTGTTCACGGTAGCGTTTTGAATACTTGCTTCGCGTTGTGCCGGCGAAACGCACATTTCTTGTCGCGTTGTGCCGGCGAAATGCACACTTCTTGGACCCCTGCATAACTGCTTGCAGTTCTAGTTAGGGGTCCAAGCCAACAGGTTGGATCCCTATTGTTTTTGTAAGGATTATTATTATTATACTTCCCATCTAGAAGTGGTACCACAGCCCAAACAGTAAATGGTGCACACGCGCCAATTGCATCACTAGATCCAGGTCCGTGAACACTACGCAGACGACAAAATCCAGACACGCCGGCCACTAGGTGGCGCTATACCAAGGAATACGCGTTTGGGGCTATAACTCCCACACCGAACCTCCCACAGTCAAAAACTTGTACGCACATATTCACTGGAGTCTGCTGCATCTTTTGGCATAGGCCACGCCCATTTGCGTCTAGAATTTTTTTTCGCAAAATCGCGAAAACCGCAAAACTGTTTTTTCCCTACTCCTCCCACATTTCTCGACCAATCAACACCAAACTTTGCACACGACATCTTCAGACGCACACGAAAAGAAAAACTCAAACACTTTTTGATCCGACCTCGATTACGAAACGGTAGCATTTTGAATATTGGTTTATTAGCTACGTTTTACGTTGAAAATCAAAAATCCAGAAAAATACCAAAATTAGACATCGGATCAAGTCCAAATTTTACACACATGTCGGTGTTACCCTTAGTGACGTTCGAAAAAGATTTCGGAAAGTTTCACCATTAGGGGGCGCAATAAACGAGGAAATTGTATATCTTCTAATTGGCCAAAGGAATGTTCTTCAAACTCAAGGGAAACCATCAAGGGGCAAACCCGAGTCTATATAGAAAATATGGCCAAGAATTATTAATATGGGCGGGAGTTATTTGGCAAAGGAAAATTGTCTTTGGAAAATTTCGCCACAGGGCGGCGCCAAAAAACGACGACATTGTCTATCGCCTATTTGGCCAATGGAATGTTCTGAAAACGAGTTTTAGGCTATAACTCCCACACCGAAGCTCCCACAGTCAAAACCTTTATATCCACATGTTGTTCACGGTAGCGTTTTGAATACTTGCTTGGCGTTGTGCCGGCGAAATGCCCATTTCTTGTCGCGTTGTGCCGGCGAAATGCACACTTCTTGGACCCCTGCATAACTGCTTGCAGTTCTAGTTATACTTACCTCCCTAAAAGTGTGCCCACAGCCCAAACCGTAAATGGTGCCGACACGCCAATTGCATGACTAGATCCAGGTCTCTTCGGACTATGCAGACGACAAAATCCAGACATGCCGGCCACTAGGTGGCGCTATACCAAGGAATACGCGTTTGGGGCTATAACTCCCACACCGAACCTTCCACAGTCAAAAACTTGTACCCACATATTCACTGGAGTCTGCTGCATCTTTTGACGTAGGCCACGCCCATTTGCGTCTAGAATTTTTTTTCGCAAAATCGCGAAAACCGCAAAACTGTTTTTTCCCTACTCCTCCCACATTTCTTGACCAATCGACACCAAACTTTGCACACGACATCGTCAGACGAACACGAAAAGAAAAACTCAAACACTTTTTGATCCGACCTTCGACTACGAAACGGTAGCGTTTTGAATATTTGTTTATTAGCTACGTTTTACGTCGATACGCAAAAATTCAGAAAATACCAAAATTAGACATCGGATCAAGTCCAAATTTTAGACACATGTCGGTGCTACCCTTAATGGCGTTCAATAAAGAATTCGGAATATTTCGCCATTAGGGGGCGCAATAAACGAGGAAATTGTATATCTTCTAATTGGCCAAAGGAATGTTCTTCAAACTCAAGGGAAACCATCAAGGGGCAAACCCGAATCTATATAGAAAATATGGCCAAGAATTATTAATGTGGGCGGGAGTTTTTGGCAAAGGAAAATTGTCTTGGGAAAATTTCGCCACAGGGCGGCGCCAAAAAACGACGACATTGTCTATCTCCTATTTGGCCAATGGAATGTTCTGAAAACGCGTTTTAGGCTATAACTCCCACACCGAAGCTCCCACAGTAAAAACCTTTATATCCACATGTTGTTCACGGTAGCGTTTTGAATACTTGCTTCGCGTTGTGCCGGCGAAATGCACATTTCTTGTCGCGTTGTGCCGGCGAAATGCACACTTCTTGGACCCCTGCATAACTGCTTGCAGTTCTAGTTATTAGGGGTCCAAGCCAACAGGTTGGATCCCTATTGTTTTTGTAAGGATTATTAGGGGTCCAAGCCAACAGGTTGGATCCCTATTGTTTTTGTAAGGATTTTTCCTATTATTATTCCCCCGTAAAAGTGGGAATACAGCCCAAACCGTAAATGTTGCACACACGCCAATTGCATGACTAGATCCAGGTCCTTGAGGACTACGCAGACGACAAAATCCAGACACGCCGGCCCCTAGGTGGCGCTATACCAAGGAATACGCGTTTGGGGCTATAACTCCCACACCGAACCTCCCACAGTCAAAAACTTGTACGCACATATTCACTGGAGTCTGCTGCATCTTTTGGCATAGGCCACGCCCATTTGCGTCCATAATTTTTTTGCGCAAAATCGCGAAAACCGCAAAACTGTTTTTTCCCTACTCCTCCCACATTTCTTGACCAATCGACACCAAACTTTGCACACGACATCGTCAGACAAACACGAAAAGAAAAACTCAAACATTTTTTGATCCGACCTTCGATTACGAAACGGTAGCATTTTGAAAATTTGTTTATTAGCTACGTTTTACGTCGAAAATGAAAAATCCAGAAAAATACCAAAATTAGCCATCGGATCAAGTCCAAATTTTACACACATGTCGGTGCTACCCTTAGTGGCGTTCGAAAAAGATTTCGGAAAATTTTGCCATAAGGGGGCGCAATAAACGAGGAAATTGTATATCTTCTAATTGGCCAGAGGAATGCTCTTCAAACTCAAGGGAAACCATCAAGGGGCAAACCCGAGTCTACATAGACAATATGGCCAAGAATTATTAATGTGGGCGGGAGTTATTTAGCAAAGGAAAATTGTCTTTGGAAAATTGAAAATTTCGCCACAGGGCGGCGCCAAAAAACGACGACATTGTCTATCTCCTATTTGGCCAATGGAATGTTCTGAAAACGCGTTTTAGGCTATAACTCCCACACCGAAGCTCCCACAGTCAAAAACTTTTTATCCACATGTTGTTCACGGTAGCGTTTTGAATACTTGCTTTGCGTTGTGCCGGCGAAACGCACATTTCTTGTCGCGTTGTGCCGGCGAAATGCACACTTCTTGGACCCCTGCATAACTGCTTGCAGTTCTAGTTAGGGGTCCAAGCCAACAGGTTGGATCCCTATTGTTTTTGTAAGGATTTTTCTTCCTATTATTATTATTCCCAGCTAGAAGTGGTACCACAGCCCAAACCGTAAATGGTGCCGACACGCCAATTGCATGACTAGATCCAGGTCGGTGAGGTGACGGCAGACGACAAAATCCAGACATGCCGGCCACTAGGTGGCGCTATACCAAGGAATACGCGTTTGGGGCTATAACTCCCACACCGAACCTTCCACAGTCAAAAACTTGTACCCACATATTCACTGGAGTCTGCTGCATCTTTTGACATAGGCCACGCCCATTTGCGTCTATAATTTTTTTTCGCAAAATCGCGAAAACCGCAAAACTGTTTTTTCCCTACTCCTCCCACATTTCTTGACCAATCGACACCAAACTTTGCACACGACATCGTCAGACGAACACGAAAAGAAAAACTCAAACACTTTTTGATCCGACCTTCGACTACGAAACGGTAGCGTTTTGAATATTTGTTTATTAGCTACGTTTTACGACGATACGCAAAAATTCAGAAAATACCAAAATTAGACATCGGATCAAGTCCAAATTTTAGACACATGTCGGTGCTACCCTTAATGGCGTTCAGTAAAGAATTCGGAATATTTCGTCATTAGGGGGCGCAATAAACGAGGAAATTGTATATCTTCTGCAAAATTTAGCCGCGAAAACGCTACACTGACTTCTCGCTACTCCTACCACAGTCAAATCCTTTGTATCCACAGGTTCAGGGTAGCGTTTTGAACACATGCTTCGCGTTGTGCCGGCGAAACGCACATTTCTTGTCGCGTTGTGCCGGCGAAATGCACACTTCTTGGACCCCTGCATAACTGCTTGCAGTTCTAGTTATTATTATACTTCCCATCTAGAAGTGGTACCACAGCCCAAACAGTAAATGGTGCACACGCGCCAATTGCATCACTAGATCCAGGTCCGTGAATACTACGCAGACGACCAAATCCAGACACGCCGGCCACTAGGTGGCGCTATACCAAGGAAAGACGCGTTTGGGGCTATAACTCCCACACCGAACCTCCCACAGTCAAAAACTTGTACCCACTTATTCACTGGAGTCTGCTGCATCTTTTGGCATAGGCCACGCCCATTTGCGTCTAGAATTTTTTTTCGCAAAATCGCGAAAACCGCAAAAGTGTTTTTTCCATACTCCTCCCACATTTCTCGACCAATCAACACCAAACTTTGCACACGACATCTTCAGACGCACACGAAAAGAAAAACTCAAACACTTTTTGATCCGACCTTCGATTACGAAACGGTAGCGTTTTGAATATTTGTTTATAAGCTAAATTAGACGTCGAATATCAAAAATCCAAAGAAATCCAAAATTAGACATCGGATCAAGTCCAATTTTTTGAGACATGTCGATGCTCCACTTAATGGCGTTCGATAAAAAAATCGGAAATTTTCGCCATAAGGGGGCGCAATAAACGAGGAAATTGTATATCTTCTCATTTGCCAGAGGAATGTTCTTCAAACTCAAGGGAAACCATCAAGGGGCAATCCCTAGTCTATATAGACAATATGGCCAAGAATTATTAATGTGGGCGGGAGTTATTTGGAAAAGGAAAATTGTCTTTGGAAAAATTCGCCACAAGGGGGTGCAAAAAAACGACGACATTGTCTATCTCCTATTTGGCCAATGGAATGTTCTGAAAACGCGTTTCAGGCTATAACTCCCACACCGAAGCTCCCACAGTCAAAACCTTTATATCCACATGTTGTTCACGGTAGCGTTTTGAATACTTGCTTCGCGTTGTGCCGGCGAAACGCACATTTCTTGTCGCGTTGTGCCGGCGAAATGCACACTTCTTGGACCCCTGCATAACTGCTTGCAGTTCTAGTTATACTTCCCGCGCTAAAAGTGGGCCCACAGCCCAAACCGTAAATGGTGCGGACATGCCAATAGCATGACTAGATTCAGGTCCGGCACCGCTACTCAGATAACAAAATCCAGACACGCCGGTCACTAGGTGGTGCTATACCAAGGAATACGCGTTTGGGGCTATAACTCCCACACCGAACCTCCCACAGTCAAAAACTTGTACGCACATATTCACTGGAGTCTGCTGCATCTTTTGGCCTAGGCCACGCCCATTTGCGTCTGGAATTTTTTTTCGCAAAATCGCGAAAACCGCAAAACTGTTTTTTCGCTACTCCTCCCACATTTCTTGACCAATCGACACCAAACTTTGCACACGGCATCTTCAGACGTACACGAAAAGGAATCCTGCATTACATTTTTGATCCGACCTTCGACGACGAAACGGTAGAGTTTTGAATATTTGTTTATTAGCTAAATTAGACGTGGAAAATCCAAAATCCAAAAAAAACCAAGATTACACATCGGATCGAGTCCAAATTTTACACACATGTTAGCGCCACCCTTAACGACGTTCGAATAAAAATTCGGAAAATTACGCCCTAAGGGGGCGCTATAAACGAGGAAATTGTATATCTTCTAATTGGCCAAAGGAATGTTCTTCAAACTTAAGGGAAACCATCAAGGGGCAAACCCGAGTCTATATAGAAAATATGGCCAAGAATTATTAATGTGGGCGGGAGTTATTTGGCAAAGGAAAATTGTCTTTGGAAAATGTCGCCACAGGGCGGCGCCAAAAAACGACGACATTGTCTATCTCCTATTTGGCCAATGGAATGTTCTGAAAACGAATTTTAGGCTATAACTCCCACACCGAAGCTCCCACAGTCAAAACCTTTATATCCACATGTTGTTCACGGTAGCGTTTTGAATACTTGCTTCGCGTTGTGCCGGCGAAATGCCCATTTCTTGTCGCGTTGTGCCGGCGAAATGCACACTTCTTGGACCCCTGCATAACTGCTTGCAGTTCTAGTTATTCCTATTATTAGGGGTCCAAGCCAACAGGTTGGATCCCTATTGTTTTTGTAAGGATTTTTTTAGGGGTCCAAGCCAACAGGTTGGATCCCTATTGTTTTTGTAAGGATTTTTCCTATTATTATTATTATTATTATTATTATTATTATTATTCTTCCCCCCGTACTTGTGGGACTACAGCCCAAACCGTAAATGGTGCACACGCGCCAATTGCATGACTAGATCCAGGTCCGGCACCGCTACTCAGATAACCAAATCCAGACGCGCCGGCCACTAGGTGGCGCTATACCAAGGACAGACGCGTTTGGGGCTATAACTCCCACACCGAATCTCCCACATTCTAAAACTTGTACGCACAGATTCACTGGAGTCTGCTGCATCTTTTGGCATAGGCCACGCCCATTTGCGTCTATAATTTTTTTTCGCAAAATCGCGAAAACCGCAAAAATGCTTTTTCCCTACTCCTCCCACATTTTTTGACCAATCAACACCAAACTTTGCACACGACATCTTCAGACGCACGCGCAAAGAATGCAGGAAACACTTTTTTGATGCGACCTTTGACGACGAAACGGTAGCGTTTTGAATATTGGTTTATTAGCTAAATTAGACGTGGAATATCCAAAATCCCGAAAAATTCAAAATTACACATCGGATCGACTCCAAGTTTTACACACATGTTGGTGCTAACCTTCATGTCGTTCGATAAAAATTTCGGAAAATTTCGCCATTAGGGGGCGCAATAAACGAGGAAATTGTATATCTTCTACAAAATTTTGCCGCGAAAACGCTACACTGACTTCTCGCTACTCCTACCACAGTCAAATCCTTTGTATCCACAGGTTCAGGGTAGCGTTTTGAACACATGCTTCGCGTTGTGCCGGCGAAACGCACATTTCTTGTCGCGTTGTGCCGGCGAAATGCACACTTCTTGGACCCCTGCATAACTGCTTGCAGTTCTAGTTAGGGGTCCAAGCCAACAGGTTGGATCCCTATTGTTTTTGTAAGGATTATTATTAGGGGTCCAAGCCAACAGGTTGGATCCCTATTGTTTTTGTAAGGATTCTTTTTATTATTATTCCCCCCTAGAAGTGGGTCCACAGCCCAAGCCGTAAATGGTGCCGACACGCCAATTGCATGACTAGATCCAGGTCCCTGAGTTCTAAGCAGACGACCAAATCCAGACACGCCGGCCACTAGGTGGCGCTATACCAAGGAAAGACGCGTTTGGGGCTATAACTCCCACACCGAACCTCCCACATTCAAAACCTTGTACACACATATTCACTGGAGTCTGCTGCATCTTTTGGCATAGGCCACGCCCATTTGCGTCTACAATTTTTTTTCGCAAAATCGGAAAAACCGCAAAACTGTTTTTTCCCTACTCCTCCCACATTTCTTGACCAATCGACACCAAACTTTGCACAAGACATCTTCAGACGCACACGCAAAGAATGCATGAAACACTTTTTTGATCCGTCCTTCGATAACGAAACGGTAGCGTTTTGAATATTGGTTTATGAGCTAAATTAGACGTGGAATATCAAAAATCCAAAGAAATCCAAAATTAGACATCGGATCGAGTCCACATTTTACAAACATGTTGGTGCTAACCTTAATGTCGTTCGATAAAAATTTCGGAAAATTTCGCCATTAGGGGGCGCAATAAACGAGGAAATTGTATATCTTCTACAAAATTTCGCCGCGGAAACGCTAGACTGACTTCTCGCTACTCCTACCACAGTCAAATCCTTTGTATCCACAGGTTCAGGGTAGCGTTTTGAACACATGCTTCGCTTTGTGCCGGCGAAACGCACAATTCTTGTCGCGTTGTGCCGGCGAAATGCACCCTTCTTGGACCCCTGCATAACTGCTTGCAGTTCTAGTTAGGGGTCCAAGCCAACAGGTTGGATCCCTATTGTTTTTGTAAGGATTATTATTATTATTCTTACCCCCCTAAAAGTGGGCCCACACCCCAAACCGTAAATGGTGCCGACACGCAAATTGCATGACTAGGTCCAGATCTGTTCGGACTAAGCAGACGACAAAATCCAGACCTGCCGGCCACTAGGTGGCGCTATAACAAGAAAATCGCGTTTGGGGCTATAACTCCCACACCGAACCTCCCACATTCAAAACCTTGAACACACAGATTCACTGGAGTCTGATGCATCTTTTGGCATAGGCCACGCCCATTTGCGTCCATAATTTTTTTTCGCAAAATCGCGAAAACCGCAAAACTGTTTTTTCCCAACTCCGCCCACATTTCTTGACCAATCGACACCAAACTTTGCACACGACATCGTCAGACGCACACGAAAAGAAAAACTATATACTTTTTTGATCCGACCTTCGACTACGAAACGGTAGCGTTTTGAATATTGCTTTATTAGCTACGTTTTACGTCGATACGCAAAAATTCAGAAAATACCAAAATTAGACATCGGATCAAGTCCAAATTTTAGACACATGTCGGTGCTACCCTTAATGGCGTTCAATAAAGAATTCGGAATATTTCGCCATTAGGGGGCGCAATAAACGAGGAAATTGTATATCTTCTAATTGGACAAAGGAATGTTCTTCAAACTCAAGGGAAACCATCAAGGGGCAAACCCGAATCTATATAGAAAATATGGCCAAGAATTATTAATGTGGGCGGGAGTTTTTGGCAAAGGAAAATTGTCTTTGGAAAATGTCGCCACAGGGCGGCGCCAAAAAACGACGAAATTGTCTATCTACTATTTGGCCAATGTTCTGAAAACGCGTTTTAGGCTATAACTCCCACACCGAAGCTCCCACAGTCAAAACCTTTATATCCACATGTTGTTCACGGTAGCGTTTTGAATACTTGCTTCGCATTGTGCCGGCGAAACGCACATTTCTTGCCGCGTTGTGCCGGCGAAATGCACACTTCTTGGACCCCTGCATAACTGCTTGCAGTTCTAGTTATTATTTTTCCCCCCTAGAAGTGGGTCCACAGCCCAAACCGTAAATGGTGCCGACACGCCAATTGCATGACTAGATCCAGGTCCCTGAGTTCTAGGCAGACGACAAAATCCAGACACGCCGGCCACTAGGTGGAGCTATACCAAGGAAAGACGCGTTTGGGGCTATAACTCCCACACCGAACCTCCCACATTCAAAACCTTACACGCACAGATTCACTGGAGTCTGCTGCATCTTTTGGCATAGGCCACGCCCATTTGCGTCTACAATTTTTTTTCGCAAAATCGCGAAAACCGCAAAACTGTTTTTTCCCTACTCCTCCCACATTTCTTGACCAATCGACACCAAACTTTGCACACGATATCTTCAGACGCACACGCAAAGAATGCATGAAACACTTTTTTGATGCGACCTTTGACGACGAAACGGTAGCGTTTTGAATATTGGTTTATTAGCTAAATTAGACGTGGAATTTCAAAAATCCAAAGAAATCCAAAATTAGACATCGGATCGAGTCCAAATTTGACACACATGTTGGGGCTAACCTTATTGTCGTTCGATACAAATTCGGAAAAATTCGCCATTAGGGGGCGCAATAAACGAGGAAATTGTATATCGTCTACAAAATTTCGCCGCGAAAACGCTACACTGACTTCTCGCTACTCCTACCACAGTCAAATCCTTTGTATCCACAGGTTCAGGGTAGCGTTTTCAACACATGCTTCACGTTGTGCCGGCGAAACGCACATTTCTTGTCGCGTTGTGCCGGCGAAATGCACACTTCTTGGACCCCTGCATAACTGCTTGCAGTTCTAGTTAGGGGTCCAAGCCAACAGGTTGGATCCCTATTGTTTTTGTAAGGATTATTATTATTCCGACATGCTAATCCTAAAAGTGTGCCCACAGCCCAAACCGTAAATGGTGCCGACACGCCAATTGCATGACTAGATCCAGGGCCCTGAGTTCTAAGCAGACGACCAAATCCAGACACGCCGGCCACTAGGTGGCGCTATACCAAGGAAAGATGCGTTTGGGGCTATAACTCCCACACCGAACCTCCCACAGTCAAAAACTTGTACCCACATATTCACTGGAGTCTGCTGCATCTTTTGGCATAGGCCACGCCCATTTGCGTCTAGAATTTTTTTCGCAAAATCACGAAAACCACAAAACAGTTTTTTCCTACTCCTCCCACATTTCTTTACCAATCGACACCAAACTTTGCACACGACATCTTCAGACGCACACGCAAAGAATGCATGAGACACTTTTTTGATGCGACCTTTGACGACGAAACGGTAGCGTTTTGAATATTGGTTTATTAGCTACGATTTAAGTCGAAAATCAAAAATCCAGAAAAAAAAAAATTTAGACATCGGATCGAGTCCAAATTTTACACACATGTTGGTGCTAACCTTAACGGCGTTCGATACAAAATTCGGAAAATTCCGCCCTCAGGGGGCGCAATAAACGAGGAAATTGTATATCTTTTAATTGGCCAAAGGAATGTTCTTCAAACTCAAGGGAAACCATCAAGGGGCAAACCCGAGTCTATATAGAAAATATGGCCAAGAATTATTAATGTGGGCGGGAGTTATTTGGCAAAGGAAAATTGTCTTTGGAAAATTTCGCCAACAGGGCGGCGCCAAAAAACGACGACATTGTATACTACTATTTGGCCAATGGAATGTTCTGAAAACGCGTTTTAGGCTATAACTCCCACACCGAAGCTCCCACAATCAAAACCTTTTTATCAACAGATATAAGTATATAAGTATAATTCCTTTTTGCATGGGCAATTTGTGTAAATGAAGTGTAAAAATAAACAATATGAGATGTTTTTCAATTTTTATTCACGCTTAAAACACACACTATTTACACACTATTTACATTGTCCTCTGTTTCCTGAGATTTCAGGGGTTTGGAGGTCATTCAGTGCTAGATAGGAATGAAAGAAATGTTAATATTCCATGAAAGAAATGTTAATAATCCATGAAAGAAATGTTACATAAGACTTGAAATGACTTGAAATCTCCAACCAAATTAAAACACATAGGCATAATATAAATATGTCTGTAAGACTTAGTCTAATGGGTAAAATCATAAGAATTTACAGGGGTTTGGAGGTCATTCAGTGCTAGATAGGAATGAAAGAAATGTTAATAATCCATGAAAGAAATGTTAATAATCCATGAAAGAAATGTTAATAATCCATTTGTAATAGTCATTTGGATTGGGATGCACATTTTGTAAACTAGGTTAATAAATGAGTAGGAGTATAGTCTAATGGGTAAAATCATAAGACTTGAAATCTCCAACCAAATTAAAACACATAGGCATAATATAAATATGTCTGTAAGACTTAGTCTAATGGGTAAAATCATAAGAATTGAAATCTCCAACCAAATTAAAACACATAGGCATAATATAAATATGTCTGTAAGACTTGAAATCTCCAAACAAATTAAAACACATAGGCATAATGTAAATATGTCTGTTAGTCTGAGTGTTCTGTAGTTGGGAGTTGGCTGAAGGCCTTCATGTAATTAAGTTGTTTTGGTTGGTAATCTGCATTTTTTGCTCAGTGTAGCGTTAGGGTCTGTGTTATTTTATTAATTATATAAAGCAAAACCCCTCTTCCATTTTAAAATAGTATGTACATAATAGGCCTCCATCTTTGTTATACTTTTAAAATGTCACTATATAGCCTATTTTATAGCTTTTACACTGATATTTGAAAACAGGAATTCGAAATGCAATTATTGATTGCATTTTTCGTAAATAGTTAGTTGGAAGGAATCTGTTTCTTAAAGTTCTATCTCTTTTTATTTGAACTGCCTGTATGTCCTCTTGATTATAGTATTACAGTGTGTACCTTGGTTATCAGCTATCATAGAATGGTGTCCAAATGGCTGCATGTGTACGAAATAGGATTTGAACCAAGTGTTACAATAAAAAAAGCTAGATATAGAGTGGGTGACTTTATCAGTATACTCAATCTAGATGGCCACAATAATAACCGCTCTTAGATGGGTTGTAGATACTAAGTTTTATAACAGATAATTCAATACGTGAAGATTTGGTGACAGAGGTAAAGCATCTTCTTTTAAATATTATAAGCCTTGGTTTAGTTATTCAGTTCTGTTGGATTCCAGCCCACCATGGAATATATGGCAATGAAATTGCTGATAAATTAGCTAAAAGATACTAACCTAATTAGGAGAATTTAACCTTAAGTATATATTTTTTATTTTTATTTATTCATTTATTTTGTTATTTGTTTTATTTTGTTTATTTTGTTTCGTTAGTTTGGTTTTTTCTTTGAATTTGTTTTTATGATTTAAAGTATAATTTGCCAACGTCCTTGTCACAAACTCCTGTGTAGGAGTAGTTGTTTTGGTAGCTTTCTATTTACAAACGGTTTGGTTTCTTAGTTCTGCCTCGTTAGGGGTCCAAGCCAACAGGTTGGATCCCTATTGTTTTTGTAAGGATTTTTTTAGGGGTCCAAGCCAACAGGTTGGATCCCTATTGTTTTTGTAAGGATTTTTCTTATTAGGGGTCCAAGCCAACAGGTTGGATCCCTATTGTTTTTGTAAGGATTTTTATTATTAGGGGTCCAAGCCAACAGGTTGGATCCCTATTGTTTTTGTAAGGATTATTCTTTTTAGGGGTCCAAGCCAACAGGTTGGATCCCTATTGTTTTTGTAAGGATTATTATTAGGGGTCCAAGCCAACAGGTTGGATCCCTATTGTTTTTGTAAGGATTTTTATTTTTTAGGGGTCCAAGCCAACAGGTTGGATCCCTATTGTTTTTGTAAGGATTTTTCTTCCTATTATTATTATACTTACCCCCCTAAAAGTGGTACCACAGCCCAAACCGTAAAAGGTGCACACACGCCAATTACATGACTAGATCCCGATCTCTTCGGACTACGCAGACGACAAAATCCAGACACGCCGGTCACTAGGTGGCGCTATACCAAGGAATACGCGTTTGGGGCTATAACTCCCACACCGAACCTCCCACAGTCAAAAACTTGTACGCACATATTCACTGGAGTCTGCTGCATCTTTTGGCATAGGCCACGCCCATTTGCGTCTATAATTTTTTTTCGCAAAATCGCGAAAACCGCAAAACTGTATTTTCGCTACTCCTCCCACATTTCTTGACCAATCGACACCAAACTTTGCACACGACATCTTCAGACACACACGCAAAGAATGCATGAAACACTTTTTTGATCCGACCTTCGACGACGAAACGGTAGCGTTTTGAATATTGGTTTATTAGCTAAATTAGATGTGGAATATCCAAAATCCCGAAAAATTCAAAATTACACATCGGATCGAGTCCAAATTCTACACACATGTTGGTGCTAACCTTAATGACGTTCGATAAAAATTTCGGAAAATTTCGCCATTAGGGGGCGCAATAAACGAGGAAATTGTATATCTTCTAATTGGTCAAAGGAATGTTCTTCAATCTCAAGGGAAACCATCAAGGGGCAATCCCTAGTCTATATAGAAAATATGGCCAAGAATTATTAATGTGGGCGGGAGTTATTTGGAAAAGGAAAATTGTCTTTGGAAAAATTCGCCACAAGGGGGTGCAAAAAAACGACGACACAATATATCTCCTAATTGGCCAATGGAATGTTCTGCAAACGCGTTTTGGGCTATAACTCCCACACCGAGCCTCCCACAGTCAAAACCTTTGTATCCACAGATTCACTGGAGTCAGTTGCATCTTTTGGCATAGGCCAAGCCCATTTGTTTTGAACACATGCTTCGCGTTGTGCCGGCGAAATGCACACTTCTTGGACCCCTGCATAACTGCTTGCAGTTCTAGTTATTATACTATACGCCTTAGAAGTGGTACCACAGCCCAAACCGTAAATGGTGCCGACACGCCAATTGCATGCCTAGATCCAGGTCCGGCACCGCTACTCAGATAACCAAATCCAGACACGCCGGCCACTAGGTGGCGCTATACCAAGGACAGACGCGTTTGGGGCTATAACTCCCACACCGAACCTCCCAGAGTCCAAAAACTTGTACACACAGATGCACTGGAGTCTGCTGCATCTTTTGGCCTAGGCCACGCCCATTTGCGTCTAGGAATATTTTTCGCTAAATCGCGAAAACCGCAAAAATGTCTTTTCGCTACTCCTCCCACATTTCTCGACCAATTGACACAAAACTTTGCACACGGCATCTTCAGACCTACACGAAAATAATTCCTGCATTACTTTTTTGATCCGTCCTTCGATAACGAAACGGTAGCGTTTTGAATATTGGTTTATGAGCTAAATTAGACGTGGAAAATCAAAAATCCAAAGAAATCCAAAATTAGACATCGGATCGAGTCCAAATTTTACACACATGTTGGTGCTTACCTTAATGTCGTACGATAAAAATTTCGGAAAATTTCGCCATTAGGGGGCGCCATAAACGAGGAAATTGTATACCTTCTACAAAATTTAGCCGCGAAAACGCTACACTGACTTCTCGCTACTCCTACCACAGTCAAATCCTTTGTATCCACAGGTTCAGGGTAGCGTTTTGAACACATGCTTCGCGTTGTGCCGGCGAAACGCACATTTCTTGTCGCGTTGTGCCGGCGAAATGCACACTTCTTGGACCCCTACATAACTGCTTGCAGTTCTAGTTTATTATTATTCCCGCGCTAAAAGTGGGCCCACAGCCCAAACCGTAAATGGTGCCGACACGCCAATTGCATGACTTGATCCAGGTCCGGCACCGCTACTCAGATAACAAAATCCAGACACGCCGGCCACTAGGTGGCGCTATACCAAGGAAAGACGCGTTTGGGGCTATAACTCCCACACCGAACCTCCCACATTCAAAACCTTGTACACACATATTCACTGGAGTCTGCTGCATCTTTTGGCATAGGCCACGCCCATTTGCGTCCATCATTTTTTTTCGCAAAATCGCGAAAACCCCAAAACTGTTTTTTTCCTACTCCTCCCACATTTCTTGACCAATCGACACCAAACTTTGCAGACAACATCTTCAGACGCACACGCAAAGAAAGCACGAAACACTTTTTTGATCCGTCCTTCGATAACGAAACGGTAGCGTTTTGAATATTGGTTTATTAGCTAAATTAGACGTGGAATATGAAAAATCCAAAGAAATCCAAAATTAGACATCGGATCGAGTCCAAATTTGACACACATGTTGGTGTTAACCTTAATGTCGTTCGATAAAAAAATCGGACAAATTCGCCTTTAGGGGGCGCAATAAACGAGGTAATTGTATATCTTCTACAAAATTTCGCCGCGAAAACGCTACACTGACTTCTCGCTACTCCTACCACAGTCAAATCCTTTGTATCCACAGGTTCAGGGTAGCGTTTTGAACACATGCTTCGCGTTGTGCCGGCGAAACGCACATTTCTTGTCGCGTTGTGCCGGCGAAATGCACACTTCTTGGACCCCTGCATAACTGCTTGCAGTTCTAGTTAGGGGTCCAAGCCAACAGGTTGGATCCCTATTGTTTTTGTAATGATTTTTATTATTAGGGGTCCAAGCCAACAGGTTGGATCCCTATTGTTTTTGTAAGGATTATTATTATTATTCTTACCCCCCTAAAAGTGGGCCCACACCCCAAACCGTAAATGGTGCCGACACGCAAATTGCATGACTAGGTCCAGATCTGTTCGGACTAAGCAGACGACAAAATCCAGACCTGCCGGCCACTAGGTGGCGCTATAACAAGAAAATCGCGTTTGGGGCTATAACTCCCACACCGAACCTCCCACATTCAAAACCTTGAACACACAGATTCACTGGAGTCTGATGCATCTTTTGGCATAGGCCACGCCCATTTGCGTCCATAATTTTTTTTCGCAAAATCGCGAAAACCGCAAAACTGTTTTTTCCCAACTCCGCCCACATTTCTTGACCAATCGACACCAAACTTTGCACACGACATCGTCAGACGCACACGAAAAGAAAAACTATATACTTTTTTGATCCGACCTTCGACTACGAAACGGTAGCGTTTTGAATATTGCTTTATTAGCTACGTTTTACGTCGATACGCAAAAATTCAGAAAATACCAAAATTAGACATCGGATCAAGTCCAAATTTTAGACACATGTCGGTGCTACCCTTAATGGCGTTCAATAAAGAATTCGGAATATTTCGCCATTAGGGGGCGCAATAAACGAGGAAATTGTATATCTTCTAATTGGACAAAGGAATGTTCTTCAAACTCAAGGGAAACCATCAAGGGGCAAACCCGAATCTATATAGAAAATATGGCCAAGAATTATTAATGTGGGCGGGAGTTTTTGGCAAAGGAAAATTGTCTTTGGAAAATGTCGCCACAGGGCGGCGCCAAAAAACGACGAAATTGTCTATCTACTATTTGGCCAATGTTCTGAAAACGCGTTTTAGGCTATAACTCCCACACCGAAGCTCCCACAGTCAAAACCTTTATATCCACATGTTGTTCACGGTAGCGTTTTGAATACTTGCTTCGCATTGTGCCGGCGAAACGCACATTTCTTGCCGCGTTGTGCCGGCGAAATGCACACTTCTTGGACCCCTGCATAACTGCTTGCAGTTCTAGTTATTATTATTATTTCCTGCTAGAAGTGGGCCCACAGCCCAAACCGTAAATGGTGCCGACACGCCAATTGCATGACTAGATCCAGGTCCGTGAACATTACGCAGACCACAAAAATACA
This sequence comes from Gadus morhua, assembly GCF_902167405.1. Classification (NCBI taxonomy): domain Eukaryota; kingdom Metazoa; phylum Chordata; class Actinopteri; order Gadiformes; family Gadidae; genus Gadus; species Gadus morhua. Next base: position 21,453,659 of record NC_044050.1, on the reverse strand, counting down.
GACACGCCGGCCACTAGGTGGCGCTATACCAAGGGAAAACGCGTTTGGGACTATAACTCCCACACCGAACCTCCCACAGTCAAAAACTTGTACCCACTTATTCACTGGAGTCTGCTGCATCTTTTGGCATAGGCCACGCCCATTTGCGTCCATAATTTTTTTTCGCAAAATCGCGAAAACCGCAAAACTGTTTTTTCGCTACTCCTCCCACATTTCCTGACCAATCGACACCAAACTTTGCACACGGCATCTTCAGACCTACACGAAAAGAAATGCTGCATTACTTTTTTGATCCGACCCTCGACGACGAAACGGTAGCGTTTTGAACATTGGTTTATTAGCTACGTTTTACGCCGAAACGCAAAAATTCAAAAAATACCAAAATTAGACATCGGATCTAGCCCACATTTTAGACACATGTCGGTGTTACCCTTAATGGCGTTCAATTAAAAAAACGGAATTTTTCGCCATTAGGGGGCGCAATAAACGAGGAAATTGTATATCTTCTAATTGGCCAAAGGAATGTTCTTCAAACTATAAGGGAACCATCAAGGGGCAAACCCGAGTCTATATAGAAAATATGGCCAAGAATTATTAATGTGGGCGGGAGTTATTTGGCAAAGGAAAATTGTCTTTGGAAAATGTCGCCACAGGGCGGCGCCAAAAAACGACGACATTGTCTATCTCCTATTTGGCCAATGGAATGTTCTGAAAACGCGTTTTAGGCTATAACTCCCACACCGATGCTCCCACAGTCAAAACCTTTATATCCACATGTTGTTCACGGTAGCGTTATGAATACTTGCTTTGCGTTGTGCCGGCGAAATGCACATTTATTGTCGCGTTGTGCCGGCGAAATGCACACTTCTTGGACCCCTGCATAACTGCTTGCAGTTCTAGTTAGGGGTCCAAGCCAACAGGTTGGATCCCTATTGTTTTTGTAAGGATTTTTTTTATTATTATTTTTATACTTCCCGCCATAGAAGTGGTACCACAGCCCAAACCGTAAATGGTGCACACGCGCCAATTGAATCACTAGATCCAGGTACGGCACCGCTACTCAGATAACCAAATCCAGACACGCCGGCCACTAGGTGGCGCTATACCAAGGACAGACGCGTTTGGGGCTATAACTCCCGCACCGAATCTCCCACATTCAAAAACTTGTACGCACTTATTCACTGGAGTCTGCTGCATCTTTTGGCATAGGCCACGCCCATTTGCGTCTATAATTTTTTTTCGCAAAATCGCGAAAACCGCAAAACTGTATTTTCGCTACTCCTCCCACAATTCTTGACCAATTGACACAAAACTTTGCACACGGCATCTTCAGACCTACACGAAAAGAATTCCTGCATTACTTTTTTGATCCGTCCTTCGATAACGAAACGGTAGCGTTTTGAATATTGGTTTATTAGCTAAATTTGACGTGGAAAATCAAAAATCCCAAAAAATCCAAAATTAGACATCGGATCGAGTCCAAATTCTACACACATGTTGGTGCTAACCTTAATGACGTTCGATACAAATTTCGGAATATTTCGCCATTAGGGGGCGCAATAAACGAGGAAATTGTATATGTTCTACAAAATTTCGCCGGGAAAACGCTACACTGACTTCTCGCTACTCCTACCACAGTCAAATCCTTTGTATCCACAGGTTCAGGGTAGCGTTTTGAACACATGCTTCGCGTTGTGCCGGCGAAATGCACATTTCTTGTCGCGTTGTGCCGGCGAAATGCACACTTCTTGGACCCCTGCATAACTGCTTGCAGTTCTAGTTATACTTACCCCCCTGAAACTGTGCCCACAGCCCAAACCGTAAATGGTGCCGACACGCCAATTGCATGACTAGATCCAGGTCTCTTCGGACTATGCAGACGACAAAATCCAGACACGCCGGTCACTAGGTGGCGCTATAACAAGGAATACGCGTTTGGGGCTATAACTCCCACACCGAACCTCCCAGAGTCAAAAAACTTGTACACACAGATGCACTGGAGTCTGCTGCATCTTTTGGCCTAGGCCACGCCCATTTGCGTCTGGGAATATTTTTCGCTAAATCGCGAAAACCGCAAAACTGTTTTTTCGCTACTCCTCCCACATTTCTCGCCCGATCAACACCAAACTTTGCACACGGCATCTTCAGACCTACACGAAAAGAATTCCTGCATTACTTTTTTGATCCGACCTTCGACGACGAAACGGTAGCGTTTTGAATATTGGTTTATGAGCTAAATTAGACGTGGAATATCAAAAATCCAAAGAAATCCAAAATTAGACATCGGATCGAGTCCAAATTTTACACACATGTTGGTGTTAACATTAACGTCCTTCGATAAAAAATTCGGAAAATTTCGCCATTAGGGGGCGCAATAAACGAGGAAATTGTATATCTTCTACAAAATTTCGCCGCGAAAACGCTACACTGACTTCTCGCTACTCCTACCAAAGTCAAATCCTTTGTATCCACAGGTTCAGGGTAGCGTTTTGAACACATGCTTCGCGTTGTGCCGGCGACACGCACATTTCTTGTCGCGTTGTGCCGGCGAAATGCACACTTCTTGGACCCCTGCATAACTGCTTGCAGTTCTAGTTTAAATTCTTTCTCCAGGGGAAGAAAAAAAAGAAAGGAAATGTGAGTTGGTCATAATTTGATCCAGGAGGATAATTATATTTTCAGACTAACGTTAGAGTTGTTGATGTTAAGCTGATGTTGTGATTCAACATCTAATGGTACGGCCACACCGAACGCGTTACTCGCGTTGGATAACGCGTGTAACGCGCCTAACCTGACGCTTGATCATTGTGTGTCACAAAAATAGTTCAACGCGCCTAACGCGCCTGTGGCTGCGCTGGATTGACGCCTCGTGCCCACTACCTCCGTCCGTTGACTGATCCCCATTGACTTTGAATGGGGACGGACGCGCAAAGTATTGTGGATCTGTCCGTTCCGTTGGAGCCTTCGGCTCCGTCAAAAAGTTGAAAAATGTTCAACTTTTTCGGCAGCGACGGATCCGTCATCCAATCAGATCGCGTATGCAAATTTAAGCACTGTGACGCGACTCGGGCTCTGACGATACTGGAAAGCGGGAAATCTTGCAATGACAACGCAACAAGCAGGAAGAAGCGGGAAGAACCCGGCGAAGCGATTTGATTGGCTGACGGATGCCTCTGCAAAGACTACTCCCCCATCCGTCAGCCATGCCTTCCCACGTCCTTTGACTGACGGTGCAGTGGGCATGAGGCGTTACGCCCCGTGCCCACTACCTCCTTCAGTCAACGGAGGTGGGAAGGCGTGGCTGACTGATGGGGGAGTAGTCTTTGCAGAGGCATCCGTCAGCCAATCAAATCGCTTCGCCGGGTTCTTCCCGCTACTTCCTGCTTGTTGCGATGCAAGATGACCCGCTTTCCCGCTTTCCAGTATCGTCAGCCCGAGTCGCGTCACAGTGCTTAAATTTGCAGACGCGATCTGATTGGATGACGGATCCGTCGCTGCTGAAAAAGTTGAACATTTTTCAACTTCTTGACTGAGCCGAAGGCTCCAACGGAACGTACGGATCCACAATGCATTGCGCGTCCGTCCCCATTAAAGTCAATGGGGATCAGTCAACGGACGGAGGTAGTGGGCACGAGGCGTTAGGAGTTCGAGGTAGGAAACCCAAACGCTGCCGTGTTTGGGTGCATGATAGAGTTTAGATCGGGTTAGATTAAATAATCTTGGATATATTAACAATAATCGGGTTAAATAACTTCAAATGGTGTGTCTGCTGTGTTTCCAGCATTCGTAGTGTTGATCAGCAGAGATATAGTCCGCCAAGACGTTGAGGTTGCTTAGCAACCTGCAACGCTGTCCATGCAAGTGAATGGAGCGTTCCCTCTTCGTCATAACTATCAAACCAAACATCCTTCACATTCACCGAGCGAACATTATGAAAGTAAAATGCACATTTCTCACAAAAAATGTTTACATAAACGCTTTTAACTGCGTAACTATGTTACTATTTCCACCCAGAATAAAGAAAGATGTCAGCCATATGCTTCTGTGCAAGCGTCACTACTCTCTGCCAGTAACGTCGGGTCAAGCTCCACGCTGATTGGCTATCGTGGCTAAGTGTCACGCGTAGGCGCGTCAAAGGTTAAATTTGTGAACTCCGGGCGTTGGTGCGTTGGGCGCGTTACTGCGTTTCCGTGTGTAATTACGTGCGTCTGCCGCCCCTAACGCGACGCTTCAACGCGTTTAACGCGTCAACGTGCCTATACCAATGGTTCCCTATGCAAAAATGCCGATTTTCGTTTGGTGTGGCCGTACCTTAACTCTTGCTAGGTAAAAGATGTTATTATGAACGTTACTAGCCAACGTTTGCTGGCGAAAATGTAGAGGACTTTACAGTAAAGAAAAGGACAAAAAGCGATTTGATTAAAGACTAAAAAGAACATTATTTTTCATTATTTGTCCTGTATATTGTAGATGCAAAGCTCAGTGAGCTATTTAACCAGGATGACTTGTTGACTTTGCAAAAGTTGGAAGACACACTTCTGAGTGGAGAGATTGATGCTGCAATCATTGAGAAATACCCAGAGGACTGCAGACCCCGCAGTCCACCACTGGCCAGACAGAGATTCACACATCAACAAAAACGGTGCCGCCGATTCCCCTAGGTCGTTGCGTCAGACTACCGGCTAAAGTACTCTGCTGAGGTCACGAAAATAATGACACCTGCGTTCGCAGCATAATGGGACGTTCATTTTCTCTAATGGGGGATTTATCTCAGTCACAGTGATAAAATGGCATGTATTAAAATGTTTACGATAATTTAAGACAAATTACAATGTTTAAAACAAACATAAATGTGGTTTTGGGTTCAATGGCTCTTTAACCTGTAATTTACCCTGAACAATACTAGTTAATATTGTGTTTCAATTTATCCCCATAATTTATTTCCGAATGCAAGGAAAAACAAATATAGGTTGTACAATTTTGAAGCAATTGTTTGCTGTAGAATTTATAGAATGTGTTACAGTGTGAATATATATATATAAGTGGTGGGCCGTTATCGGCGTTAACGGCTGGGTTAACGCAAAACTTTTATCGCGCGATAAAAAAAAAATCACCGTTAATCTATTTTCAAACACTTCCTTGTTCGGACCCATCACGTGACTGAACTAACCAATCAGAAGCTAGAATTTAGACTGAGGTAAATGTGAGGGAATCAGAGAGGCAGATTCAACAGAATATCCTGACTGTGTTAAATATGTAAACATGTAAATATGTAATAATTGTGTAACATAAATATGTAAATGGTTAACTGACTAAAAATTGTAAGTACATTTCTAGCAAATTAACTCCAATATAAATTATATTAATTTATTCTACAACTTTCAAATATTTAACTTCTAAACCTTACATTATTATGGATTATTACACGGCCCTTCTCAATGCTGAAGACTGCTCCATTCACTTGCATGGGCCTTCCCAACGTTCAGCTGTCAATTATTTTTGTTTATGCTCCGTTCACTTGCATGGGCACTTCACAACTTCCGGCGGTGAATTATATTTGATAAATCACCATTGCCCAGTATAATTGACCGCTGTCAAGGTAAACAAACAGATTTTTTGCCGTTTGCCATTTTAATCTAGATTAATTTTGGAATTAATCTAGATTAAGAAAAAATAATCTATGCCCTCCACTAATATATATATATATATATATATATATATATATATATATATATATATATATATATATATATACATTCAATATTATAATATTCAATATTCAATTCAATGTTTGTCAAATTCACGTTTTCAAAAGTTTTTTTTTACGTTTCTAGTGAGAAAGTCATAATTTCCCTTGTATATGACATTTAGTTTGTTAGTTATTAGGAATATTCTTTCAGGTCACGGCACAAAGTTGTTAGAATACATTTTATATCGAGTTACGTTGGTTGATATGGACGCTACTATAGCTAAATACGAAACATGTATTTCCATTAGATATCATATGAACGTTGTATGAGGCCAGCCTGCGTAGCCGCATATGTTATACTACCTGCGATACATTCCAATTATCTCTTTTTACAAGTTTTTTATTTGTCTATTCTTATTCTTTCCAGGAAGGTTTTGTCTGCTCCTAACGTGTTACGTATTGGAGCAACAGAGAACATCTTTGTGGAGTGTCAAGAATGCTCAGAGCCAGAAGATGTTACAATAATTGTTTCGAACTTCCCAAGCGAAAAATATCTGGGCCGCAAAACTGTGACCCTCACCGAAACTAATCAATTCCAGGCTTTTGTTGAAATTAAGGTATGGTTGATATTCTCTTGGTTGTATTAGACAACTTATTTGCATTTAAGTACCAAATAACTATACCTTTCAACCTGTCCCCTCTACCTATTGCATGTTGAGTTAGATCCCGGCAGATGAATTTAAAGCAGACCCTGACCTGAAGCAGCATGTGTCCCTGGAGGCAAGGTTTTCTGATTCAACCACTCTGAAGAAAGTGGTCTTGCTCTCCTTACAGTCAGGCCACATCTTCATTCAGACCGACAAACCTCTTTACACCCCAAACTCGATAGGTAAGTCCTTCATAGAACATGGTTACTATTGAAGATAAAATTGTATAAAAACGTGGAACTGTCAAGCTCGACTATTTTAATAATATGATAGGTCTGCTCATACGCGAGTTGTAGAATGACATGTGGTCTGCAACAATAACTTGGATCAATGGATAACGTCAGACCTTTCCACGAAACAGAGTATGTTGCAGACCATAGCGTTTTAACACACGTGTATGAAGCAATATAACTGAGCATTATGGCTTGTTTCCACCCAGCGGTGCGGTTAGGTGCGTTGCGGTTAGGTACGTTCAGAGATGTCAAAAGTATTCACATTCATTACTCAGGTAGAAGTATAGATAATAAGGTTTAAAAAGACTTCTGTGGAAGTTGAAGTATCAACTCAAGCTTTTTACTTAAGTAAAAGTGTAAAGGTACTGGTTTCAAAACTACTTAAAGTATGAAAGTAAAGATATGTAAAAAAAAAAGAGTAAGAAGCTTTTGTCCTTAAAAATGCCATTAAGGACAAAAGCTTAGGACACAGTGCACTACCCCAACTCCCTAAAAACAATAATTTTTCTTATTTTCCATAATGTATAAAAGCCATAATGACTATAATGTTATGATAAATGTTAATGTTGAAAAATGTTATATGCACCTGTTTCAGCCGCATTTATGCCCATTGTAAATGAACGCATTTCGGTACAACAAAAAGGGGATACATATTTTGGCAGGTTGAAAGTACAGTCTGACCAATTATGTGTCCCCCCCCTACAACTTTGGCTAGGAAAGAAGAAACATGTATATTCTTCATTCGGTGTGCATTATACAGAAGGGATAAATATTTTGGCTATTTTTCGTATTTATTTGTGCAGGGTAAGGAATGGTTAGATAATTGTATAGGCCCACATTATTAGGCCTAACATGATCAACATTATTATTGTTATTGATTCAGAATATTTTGCAACGACATCTGCAGATTTAGCAATTGAAATGTGGATTAGCTTACATAAATACGATCAGCTGGTTTTCAATAGACAGCTGTCAGTTTGGCCGCAGTGCAATGAATGAATAAAGACCGTAAACACGTAGGAACAACAAAAACATTTATTTTGACAGATATGCTATTAATTACTACTTTACATAACTTGTTGATAACCAACATTTCGAAAACATCAGCCTCGGGTGAATTCGGAGCATAGTGTAAAGTTCCGCCTGCAATGGATGCATGAGCGCTCCCTCGGCCGAGGATACAATTTTTATCGCGGGTAACCACATTGGCACGGCAACGGAATGAAAACAAGCCGAAATGAAATAGGAATTACGAGGCTATTGTTTAAATGTAAGGAGTAGAAAGTACAGATAATTGCATAAAAATATAAGGAGTATAATTATAGAATCGTCTGAAAAATATTTACTCCAGTAAAGTATAGCTACACAAAATTTCTACTTAAGGATGGTAACAAAGTATTCGTACTTCATTACTTGACACCTCCTGGCGCGTTACGGCTATGTGGATTATGGTTAAATGCGGTTAGGTGAATCTCGCGTTTCCACAGCCCCTTATTCTAGGGCGGGGTTTAGGCAGGACGCGATAGCCGAGGCAGCTACGGAAGCATCGTGACATCATAGCAGCCCGACACAGTGTAGCCTGCTAATAAATTCAATAAAAAAGAAGAATGGGACACATTAAATAAAAGCAACAATGTAGGACGTCCAAGAAGGACGGAAAACTTTTGCGCGATCTTTTCTTCAATAAACGAAGCTTTCGCCGCTGTACAGAAATACCTTGCGGGTACGGTGTTTGGTTGCTTTTATCCCCCTGTGGCACTGAAGTGACCATTCTGTCGACCAATCAACGGATGGCGTGTGCACCTCCAACTTTTCAGCACCCTTTCAGACCGCTTGGTACCCAGACAGAGGAGTACCGGAAAATAGGTACTCTAATCGCGGCTCAGTGCGGTTATTTTGGGACCCCGCCCACTTTTGGCGGCAGAAACGTGAACTGTACCGCACTTAATCGCACCTCATCGTACCGCACCGCTCGGTGGAAACGCGCCCTTAGTAGTGAGGCCTGAAAATGTTTTTATCTTGGCAAATACAAGGAACTTGTTCAGATCTGCTTAGGCCTCGTAATAATTTTTCTGTCCACTATGTGCTGCATGTTTTCATGAAGATGCACAACCTATAATTTTCATCAGTTGGATTGGCCCAAAGGTAAAAGCAGTAAATAAAAAGGGTGCATTGAACACATATAATGTAATTTTAAATCGGGTATGGATGGATGAATGAGCCTGTAACCGTCAGCTACAAAATACCACACATTATGTCACAATGTATGTCGTATTAAAGTGAAAAAATAGTTTTGATATGTTTGTGTCTCTTTCAGTTAACTATCGGGTGTTTGCTGTAACACATGGCATGGAACCTGTTGATGAAAAAGATCTTGATGCAGCTACCATCACCGTTTATATTGTGGTACAGTATCATGCCTCAACTTGCACAACATTCTTTATAAAGAAATATGTATTTTCTCTGGAATCGCCCTTTTTTTAGAGACTCAGACAGAGCTAAAGTGGGGTGACAGCTTAAGTAACAGCAGAATAATTTAAGTTTTGTAAACCAAACTATTTAATTTGTTCAACCATGTATTCAGAATTCCCATTTAAATGTTTAATTTTTAATCTCTGATTTAATTTGAAAGTTACATCGTAATCTCAATGTTTTTACAGACTCCTCATAATGTTTTTGGATCAGACCCTGTCGCTGTGAGGTCAGGGATTTACTCTGGATCTTACGTTCTCCCCGACATAGTGAGGTGGGCAAATTTTGAGTTCATGTGATTGTAACGATTCGTTAAAACAGCATACATGACCCTACAGATTTTGTGTGTGTGTGTTTGTGTGTGTACGTGTTTGTGTGTGTGTGTATTATTGTGTGTGTGTGTGTGTGTGTGTATTATTGTGTGTGTGTGTGTGTGTGTGTGTTGTGTGTGTGTGTGTGTGTGTGCCTGTTGATACCGGTAGTACTGGGGTTTGGAAAGTGGTAGCCGTGTTCGAGAACAGCAAAGGGCACAACTTCTCATCTGAGTTTGAGGTGAAAGAATATGGTAAGACAATGGCCATTAGGAAATATTTCAGAATCATCAGAATCATCTGACCTGATTTAACCTTTTTAACAGACTCGGTTGACCAAAAAGTTTTTGGTTTAATGAGGCATGATGATCATGGGAACATTTACCAAGCATCTTCAGAGAAACAGCCACAGTACAGTGTCACAGTAACATTTAAAATATCTTTATGTTTAAGAAAGGAATCGGCAGTCTCTAGGTGCAGAGATAATTTCTATAAAGGCTTATTAAGTTAAAGTAGTGATCTCAACGACCTCCATGTAAATGTCACTAATGAGGTTACACAATGGTGATTGAGCATCTGGTCGACTGATGAAGGCCTTTTCATCTGCAATATCATGAATGTTACGCACTGGGACAGTGGGTGGGGGAAAAAAATTAAAATAAAAATAAACGGCGAGGCGCAGTTAGTTCCAACACCAAGCAGTGGGGGACTCCGCGATTGTGGGAGGAGCTAACACAACAGGCTCTTTAATGCACTGTGTTAAGTGAATAAGTCATATAATTTTTTTTACGGCCTCTGCTAGCCTTGCCAGTAAATCAACTCCCAACTGACTCAGGTCACACACAGAACACACACCAATCTCTGGGAAGGGAAGTCAGAACACACACCTGAAATTACTGCTCACCACAATAGGTGTTGTAACAACAGACCCAAATGAAAATCTTCGAAATTGCGACTATAAAGTAATGAAGACTTTATATCAATGTTATCACACATACATTTATATGATAACATTACAATTATTTTATTTCTATAACTTTTCTTTCAGTGTTGCCTAGCATTGAGGTTAAACTGACAACAGATAAAGAATTCTTCCATGTTGATGATGAACAGTTGACCGTAAACATCGAAGCAGAGTGAGTTCCAGTCTACGTTTTCAGAGTGGGATATGGATACTTAAACAAAAAATATTTATAATTTATCTGTTGATAATAATGAAGTTACACAAGTCCTATTTATCTGTGCTTTCAGGTATCTTTTTGGGAGAGAAGTAGAGGGGACCGCGTTTGTGGTCTTCGGTATCCTTAATGAAGCTAAGGAAAAAAAGAGTTTCCCAAATTCCTTTCAACGAGTGATGGTTAGCATGTTCCCTTGTCTATCCGATCACTAGCTCAACTTGCCTATATCCAAATTAAATGTCTTTGTGGTTATTTCTTCATGTCATCTAAATGCTTTGAGTATCCTATCTCAACTGAATTAATAAAGACATCGGCAATGTTGTCAGATTTCAAAGGGTAAAGGAACTGCCATGCTAAAGAGGGAACATATCCTGCAAACCTATGACAAAATAGAGGAACTGGTGAAGAGTTCCATATATATTGCTGTCACTGTGTTGACAGATTCTGGTGAGTGGACTATGTGTGGTATTACATTACACATCTAAATGTAGGTCAATTATATAGATTCAACAATAATCTGTATGTGTGTTTGTGTTTTTATCCCTCCAGGTAGTGAAATGGTTGAAGCAGAGAAACAAGGCATCCAGATTGTCAAATCACCTTACACCATCCATTTCAAATATACATCAAAGTATTTCAAACCATTCCTGCCCTTTTACGTTGTGGTAAAGCACCTGTTTTATGAAATGCACCTAATTTACACCAAATCAGATCAAGCGACATATATTAAGCCTATTTATAGATATGAATTTTGTTACGTTTTTGATGTGTTTGTATTAATTGGTAGTATCTCAATGAAGCAACAATTGAAGCGTATCATACAACTTTTCCCGAAAATAATGAATGAACGAATAAATTAAGGTGAATCCAAAAAATAAAATGGATCAACTCCACAAGTGTAGTAGAGGGATAGGAACTGGTTTCGTTCTACGACTTTGTAATCCCTCCTACTGTCCTGTAGCAGGCTTTGATGGATAAATCATAAGGGCATCCATATGGCTGTTCTCTGGCCAGTGTTGGAAAATCTGAGCAATCCGCTACTCCCAAGTTAGAATCATTGCTACGGTTGGCTTCCCAGCTGTACGCTCTGCAGCTAGTGTCCGGAAAGTCATGTTGTAGTCACTTGTAAAATGGTGGTTAGCTGCTTTGAAGCTGCTGGGGAGCAGAGGCCACCTAGCCCTGCATCGATCCCCTGGGCAGCAGCAGCAGCTCCCACAGGAGGGCCCAGTCTCCTGACGGCTGAATGTCAAGAAGTGTCTGGGTCTGGTGGCGCTGGATGATGGTCGGGAACCTCCTTTGGCATGGTGGCAAAGTGCCAGTCCCAGAGGGGATTGCTTGGTTTACCAAACTTTCATGGAGCCCCACATTGGGCGCCATGTAGCACGATTAATTCTACTTCCCGGGTTTGGGTAAAGAAAAACACAGTCCGTGGAATAACAATATTTTATTTGCAGTCTGATAATTAAACCAACAGACCAATCACCATAAAATAATATATAATAATACACAGTTAAAAATATTTTAACAAACAGACGGCCATCAAGTATACCTACTCCCCTAAACAATCTAGTCTCCACATGGAATTTGGTGGGGACGGCTGGGATATAGCTAACAGCCTTATTTCGATCGACCTTGCAACGTTCTTTTAAGTGGCACTAAGTCTGTCTCAATATGTTTTTCATCGTAGTGGTAAAGTTGCCTGTGTTCCGAATAGGCACCTGAGTTTATTTCAACTTTTAGTGAGGACTTAGGATGCAGTTTCACGTCGGAAATTTGGTTGACAATCCTTCCCTCCTAAATAGGTGACAAATTATTTGGATTGGATCTCAGTGCCATCTTAATTAATCTTAATCCTTTCTACTTTCGAATTGACTTTGTAGGAGCAGGGACATTTTATGAATGCTCCTCTATTCCCGAACTAAAACCATCTCAATGCTCCAATTGTCTTTGATTTGGCGAACAACTCTCTCTAGTGTCAGCCTACATTACACTGCAGGCCAGTCATTCATGTGCAGTACCTGGACATACAGGGGTCTATGTCCACTCTATGGCCCCTGTGGCCATTCAAAGTTTATTCTATTCCGTCATGGAATATTCCCCTTTCATAGTACATTTCTTAATTATTTTACTTTCAATACATCTTAATGATTAACACTTCCGAGGCTGGTGAAAGGGTATTTTTGATTTCTGTTTTCAATAGTATAGTGGTTTGGTGAGGCCTAAAGAACTGTCATGTTGGTCTCTATAATGTTAGGTTAATGTTGAAAACCCTGACGGTTCTCCAGCCCCTGACGTACAACTCGTGGTGGAGCCGGGTACCATTCCGGCTGTAACTGGCAGTAATGGGATTGCATGGATCATTGTCAACAACGCCACTACGGACTCTAGGTCCATAACTGTAAGTCCTTTGAGCTCTTTGATTTGAAAAATGTTCTTACCAGTAAATTATTTCCCAATCATGTTCTTTAGTGACAAAAGACCAGCCTTACACTGTATAGTGTTATCTTAAAGGTGACATATTATATCACCAGGTGTGTGTGTGATTAGCCACTACAAGCCGTTTGAAAATTGGCCTCATCTGACATCACAAGTGGGCGTGTCCTGCCGGATAGATCAGTCTACCGGCCTTACCGTTGAACCTTAGGCCCCGTCCACACGAAGCCGAAACAGGCGAAACCGTTTCGATCTATCCGGTTTCGCAGTATCTCCGTAAAGACGAAGCCAAGTGAAACCGGGTAGATCTGTAGAAACGCTGTAGTACACATTCCAGGCCCATAAGGGGCGCTGCTTCTGCTACAGAAATCCTTGTTGTTTTGAGTTCTGAGCGGGCTTAACAGTCATTGGCTAGAGGGTCGAGGGGTGGGGCGATGACGTCATGGTTTACGGTTTCAGTCGGTTTCAGGCGTCCACACGAATCCAAAACGAAACCGGGTAGATTTGAAACCACCTCCGAGGGTGGTTTCAGAAGTTTGCGGTTTCGGTCAGCGGATTCGCCGGCTTCGTGTGGACGGAAGGCCGAACCGTACAAGACCTTTGCGGTTTCGCCATGAAATCGGCTTCGTGTGGACGGGGCCTTAGTAGACGTTGCTCAACAGTCATACATCTAGGTGGACATGCCCACTTATGATGTCAGCAGATTTTCAAAACGTCTTGTAACGGCTAATCCCACTCACACCTGGTGGTATAATATGTCACCTTTAAGACTTTTATTAATACTACGAGACGATTTATGAACGGATCCCTTTTTTGATTTGTCGTTGGCCTAAATTGCAACTCTGAGATGATTTAATTGTTCATATTTATTACAGGTAACGACCAATGAGGAAAATCTCCAAGGCGGACAGACATCCGAAACGATGGTAGCCTATGCGTATAGCAGCAGTACCAAGAATTATCTACACATAGGTAAAGACCAAGTTTAGTAGGGATGCAACCACACACCATTTATTGGGCTACATCGATATTCATTAGTGATATTAAATGATCATATTCAGTATTTAATATCTATATTCCATAATTAATGAATACCGATTATGGAATGGTCTTGTCAAAGCCCTTAAACATGCACAAAAAAATTATTTGGTAGACTTCCAATATCATATTTATATTTCCATGAACTACTTATTTCTTCTTCATTGTGTTAATAGTTTCTCTCTGCTGTTGCACTGCAGGTGTGGGCTCGATTCTAGGTAAATTAGGAGACAGCGTGACTCTCACCTTTAGCCTCCAAAGGCCGCAAACTTCAAATGTTGTTCTCACTTATCTGGTGAGTTAAGTGGCGAGTGTGTACGTGTTTGCTGCAGTGTGTGCTTCATGCAGTTGTTGTTGCCTCTTTCCATGCTTATGCCTTTGTTGGTTTATGTATTTAAAGTAAGTTGGTTTAATGAAGGCCCTCTGATTTATGAGCCTGTTTATGTATTCAGATCCAGAGCAGGGGCCAACTGGTAGAATATGGCCGTTACAGAGTTGAAGGAAAGTCAATAGGCCATATTTTACAAGTCACCAAAGAGATGCTGCCATCATTCCGCATTATTGCCTACTATCAAAGTGGAGAGGAAGTGGTCTCAGACTCGGTCTGGGTGGATGTCGAGGACACCTGTATTGGCTCGGTGAGCAGAAATGATGCAGTGTTTAAAATCTATAGAAAGATGATGCTGAAGAAATTATAATGATGAAAGAAAATCCTTTGTCATTTTGCCTCCCCATTTTTAGTTGAAGTTGGAAGAAACCAGAAACGCTGCGTCCTTCACGCCTCAACAAAAGTTTGAGTTAAAGATCACAGGCAACCCAGGAGCCACAGTCGGCCTGGTAGCAGTTGACAAAAGAATCTATGTCCTTAACAACAAACACCGCCTCACTCAGAAAAAGGCAGTATTCTCCATGTTTTCTTACATTTTTTTGTACCAGGAACTTTTAGGTTTATCTAGGTTTATCTAAAGTGATGCCAAACATGTTCAAATATCAAATGTTAAGTACAAGATAGTAAAGAGGGGATGTTTTGCTTTTATTTTCACTGGGATATTAAGACTTATGGAGCATAAAATCATTCATGTTCATTCATTCAATATTGAGTGGGGTAGGGTAATTTAAGGTAATTTAAGTGTCAGACTGAAGGTCATTTTTCTCCACCCTCTTCAGGTGTGGGATGTAGTGGAGAAGGCTGATACAGGTTGCACACCTGGTGGAGGGATGGACAATATGAGAGTGTTCCACGATGCAGGACTGTTGTTTCAGAGCAACTTTATCGGGACTGCAGACAGACAAGGTGATCACACACTCCAGTCACTTTCCCTCCAACCATGTCCTAAATTCCTTCCTGTATTACAATAAGGTTTTGAGTCATTTAAAGAACCACTTGCAGGTTGTTATGGCATGTAGAATTGCAATTTCAATGTATTTCATTTTCAAACGACAATGTGAGCGGAGCTGAAGCAGCAGCATGCCTTGCTTCAAAGGTCAATGCACGTTTTTCTACATCCTTATCACTTCATACTTCTGTTGACAAAATATTATCGGGTGGTGAGCATGCACAGAGACTAATAATACATAAATCACCACAACCATCACGTTCAGAAATTAGCTAGTGACAGCCGCATGTAAGTTGCCTTTAAGAACGTCTAAAGCCGATGATGGGTCGAGCGGTTGTCGTTTAGTGAGTTAGCATCGATTGTTTTTGTTTTGTGCATATTTGCCACAGTAAAGCAACTTCGGCTCTCGCTATAACCCAATTCCTTTGGCATTCATTTAGTTTCTACCTGAATACATGTGATGTACTCAAAATGTATGGTCGCATTTAACCTTATTATGTTTGTTTAATGTTGGGACGGTAATTACTTTGAGAAGAATATCTGTATAATATTGTGAGCATTTCAGTGTCGCCAGTACGAGGCAGTGTGGTGATTTGCCTCTCCCATGGACTCTCACGCAAGCAAACTCATTGCTTCCTAATTCTAATGAGTGGAGCTGCACTGAACCAAAGCGCCAGTTGCCTGCCTCAATCTTTCTCCTGTTAAAACAGGTTTGCGAAATGTTAAAACTTAAGTACATCCCCATGATGCCCCATATTTGAATATATTGTAAGATTGATTTTGGAAAGGTAGTGGGTACATTTATATTGTTTTGTGAACAAAATCGCATTCTTCTCTTGTCTCGTGTCTCGTGTGACTTATGATGGCGGCCGCTGTAAATGTTTCATTGAGGTCAATGCATGATCCAAGCATGATATACAGTTTCTTGCCCCACTACATTAATTCTGGGTTGAATACTATTTGCCGTTCTATAACAGTTTTGGTAACACTTTATAATCAGGTGCCATAATAACAACCCGGTATCACGCGATTTCGTGCTCGTGCAAACAAATGTTAATCTATTGAATCGTGTCCCAGATTACGATTGTCCGACTTTTTTAGTGCTACACAGAACGAAATGTAAACCAATGCATTCTGAATAGGAGAGTTCTCCGAAAATTGACGTGCTCCACAAAACGAAACGAGAGAGAGAAAGAGAGAAAGGGAGGGACAGAGAAAGAGAGCGAGAGAGAGAGAGAGAAGCTTCAGAAGGGGTGAGCGCAGATAGTACAGTGCACCCTCTAGTTATATATCTGTATTATTATCTAGTTATATATATGTCAACATTTCAGATTTGTTAGCAGACCTCCTCAAAAACTACGTTAACTGTCGGAGAACGCTCCCATTCAGAATGCATTGGTTTAAATTTCGTTCTGTGCAGCACTAAAAAAGTCGGACAATCGTGATCTGGGACACGATGCGCACAGATTAACGTTTGTGCGCATGAGCACGAAATCGCGTGATACCGGGTTGCATAATAAATAGCAAACTAGTCATTTGTTTTTTTCCACTGACCGCTGGTTGTGTGTCGCTGGTCAGGGTTAGGGTCGTGTGTTAGGGTTAGGGCTGTGTGTTAGGGTTAGGGTTAGGGCTGTATGTTAGGGTTAGGGCCGTGTGCTAGGGTTAGGGTAAGGGTCGGGGTAGGGTAGGATTATGCAAACAACTAATGTTTAATTTATGATGAAAAAACTATTAACCTGTGCCAAATAGATATTTTTGTAACAATTAACACATTTTAACAATGGGTTAGGTAGTTGGCTATTTATTATGGCACCTTATTATAAAGTGTTACCACAGTTTTATTCTAAATGAAGTTATGTGTGTTACCGTTTAATGTGCATGGTGCGAAATTAGACACTACTGTAAAAGTTTGACTTTGAAAGTCTATAGCTTAATAATTCTTAGCGTATTGTCTTACTATACTTTGCTAATCTTTTTCTTTTTATTTGTACGATAAGTGAGGTTACATGAAGGAACAAGTGAAGTTATATATTATGCATTTCATTATAATGTTTTATTTTAGGTAGTTAACTAAATGCAAACACTAGCTCAGTTGATGGACTGAAAGATGCTTAATAAATGCAGCGGTACACTGAATTCAGGATTACAAGGGCAAGGCCTATGTATGTTGTTTTCTTTTGATATTATGAATATTTATTATACAGTAAAGAAGACACAAGGCATTTTGACACTGCCAAGCCGGTTCGGTCGCGGCTTGGCACGCCCGGCAATTTCACCGTCTTGCCTCTGTTTTCAACGACACAGCGCCGGCTTTTTTGGTTCACTGGAGAATGCGGGGCTGCGCACGGAGACTAGACATCATTCGAATAATTTGCATGCTCCCGAATTTTTTTATTTTTTTATGAATGAAGACACCCTCATGCGAGTTCACATCTGAATGTAGCCTACAAACGCGATTAAGTATTTACAAGTGCAATATTGCCCACATATTCTTTATTTTGCTGACCACTTGTTTTTTTTCCCGACAAAAGCCTCGTAAGGAAAGTTCCTGTGCTTTTTTCTCGTAGATCGCACCATCTTTCCCCATCTTCGTTTAATGCGACTACATCACCTTCTCTCACATGGTCAGCAGCTCGCAGATTTCACGGTCTCTCCAGTTAGAACTCCTGAAGTTGATATCGATGCGAACGCAGCAACACCTCTACCCAAGCCCCCCCGGAACCGCAGAGCCGTCTAACCGCATTTACATCAAAAGGAAACCGCCAATAGGGTCTGGGAGGGTAAATTGGGTGGTAGCTCAAGCCGGCAATTTACCTTGAGCAGTGTAAACACGCGGACAATGCCGGGGAAAAAAGGCGTCATGCATAAGATGGGCATATTTGGCAGTGTAAAAATGACAAGGTTAAGAAATTGATATATTTTGAAAATTGACCACTGAAATGAGCGGAGCTGCACTGAACAGAAGCACCAGTGGCCTGTCTCCATCTTTCTCCTGTTTAAACAGGAATCATATCTGTTCATGGGTCCTCTACCTGAGAACCTGTGACATACACCTGCATCAATACTTGTTTTAATGGGGTAATTAAATCCAATAATTCATTATCAACTTCTCCAGAGGCATAGAATTGTGCAGGGGCTAGCCATTCTTGGTCTAACATGGAATCAGATGTGTTATTATTATCAAACAAAACGTCATAAATCACAAACAAAAATAAGAATTTGAGAGAGAATATAACCTACTCAAACTTCCCCTTTTTTTGAGGGGTGTGCTCTTTGAATTTTTTTTGACTGATTGCTCTGTGTCCCGGACGTTGTTATTGGCTAAATTGGTTCTCTGTGCTATACTAGACGCTTTGTTGAGTTAAGTTACTTACGTACTGAGTCAAAGCAGGCAAATTAAGAAACATAGAAAATCTTCATGCAAATATTATTATTATTTTTAATGCTCATATATATATATATTGTCGGAAATATGTATCGATGATGATTAACTCCTACCTATATTGACACTACTCTGATTCTGTTTATTTTGTTTATTATTTTGTGTCGAATTTGTGTAAATACAATTTTGTTGGGTTGAGTATATTACATTGTTCTGTTCCAGGATTAAAATGTCCATCTTCAATAAGGAAGAAGCGGGCATCTGCTATACCCGATGTTAGAACTACACTCTGTGAGTAAAATACAGCCAAGTGATTTGTTTGTACAGCATAGTTATCTCTCTGTAATACCAAGTTCGCTCCAGCAATTCAGCATTGTAAATTTGAATATATATGTAATCTAACACTTGATAATTTACTATTATTCACGTAACTTTCCCTTTCAACACCTTTGCATTCACCTCTGCTCTGTTTCCCTCTCAGTGAGTGATTACAAAGACAGCTTGCTGCGCCAGTGTTGTTTGGATGGGATGGCGGAAACGCCGCTTTCGTACAGCTGTGAGCGGCGCATGGAGTACATCTCAGATGGGAAAGCCTGTGCTGATGCCTTCCTCAAGTGTTGCCAAGAGCTAACCAAACTACGAACTGAAAGTAGAACTGAAGCCCTCTCCCTGGCTCGCAGTAAGTATTGGGGATGAAGAGAATGGACTTGGATGGCATTGGGTAATCTTTGATAATAAGGGCAATAGAATAAAGACACAGGCACTGAGGTCTGGTTTCAGACTGCCTTGACCAACCACATCATGGAGGGATGAAGAGATTGAAGGAATAAAAAAAGGAATAATGAATTGCCAAATACGAAAAAAGAAATGGATTTGTTAATAAGATATAAGGCCATTTTGCCATTACTAAATCTAACCATTTTCATCTGACATGCTAGGTGAGGAAAAAAAACATGAATTCATTGACTCTGACGACATATCTTCTCGTACCGTATTCCCCGAGAGCTGGCTATGGACTGATCACAAACTCCCTCTTTGCCCTGAACACAAACCTAACTGGTGAGGCAACGGAAGTATTTAAACATTCAGGATGCACATTTTATGTCTGTTTTTATGTATTTACGTCTTGTTTTTACGTCTCTCCCATATTTTAGTAGAACAACCTCTTTGGTGAAACGTCTTGCGCTCCCAGACACAATCACCACCTGGCATCTCACTGGAATCAGTCTCTCCCCGACAAAGGGTGACCCTTCCTCTCTTTAGCCTGTGCATGTGCCTTGTATCCAGCACGTTCCATTTCCATTTTGCCTCATGAGCTTTTTTCCTTATTACCTTCTTATCTTATACATGCTGACATTTTTCCTTTCATTTCGTTGTGGTCACATTATTCATTCCTGTCTCCCCTGTTCTTATTAAAGGTATCTGTATAGATGACACATTAAAGATCGGACCGATTGTCCGGAAGGATTTCTTCATAGATCTTAGACTACCCTATTCAGCTGTCCGTGGAGAACAAATCGAAATAAAGGCAATCCTTCATAACTATCTACATGAGGAGATCACAGTAAGTCAGAATGCTATTGGTTCTATTGGCTATATGCTATACATAGATGTAGCCGGATAAGTGCCACTAGGTTCAGGAAGGATGGGGGAATGCACCCTCACATACTTTCTTCTCTGACATTGAGAAGTGTTGCATTCACACACCTGTGATGGAGCTATGATAATGATGCATGTGTGTTTGAAATTGATAGGCAAGATGGGGTTCCTCTAACCAATCAGGGAGCAGAAGCCAAGAAATTAGCTGAGAGTGGTCAAAACCTAATTGGACTCATACAGAGGCAGTCAACCAGAACAGATGTTCTCGCAGAGCATTTCCCTCGATAATGGCTGACAGATGGCCATGACATTTCAACAAATGAGACATTTCAACAAATGAAACCCAAATTATAGCCCTTAACAATATCACATATAGCATCAAGTCAAATAAAATATTTATTGCAACAAAAAAAATACAATAAAATAGAATACATTTACTTGAATATTGCTTCTCTCCATCTTCCTAAAAATGTTTTTCCTGATTTCTTTCAACACTTCTGTCTTTGCTATCATTCAAAGGTCCAGATACATCTTATAGAGACTGAGAATGTGTGCAGTTCAGCCTCAAATAAAGGAAAGTACACCCAGACAGTCAAGGTTGCTTCTGAGAGCACACGCTCTGTGCCATTTGTCATAATCCCGATGCAGCATGGGACAATACCCATTGAGATCAAGGCTTCCACAATGGATAGAAATTACGGCATACGGAAGGTTTTCAAAGTTGTGGTATGTGAACTTCATTTTCTATCTAAACATATTTCGTTATGTTTTCAATTCACATACTTTGTGTTGCTTAATTACTATTTACTCAACGTCTAAAGTTATTGGCCAATGTTGACAAGTGTAATAACCCCAGGTTCCTTTTTCACAGCCTCAGGGAACACTGGTCATAAAAATTGTGTCTAAAGACCTGAGTCCTGCAAAATACAGTGAGCTTTATACACACAAACAAACATCATGAACATAGAATTGATCATGTTGATGATCTGTGTCCAAAACTGTATTACACTTCCAGATGGTGTACAGGTGGAGAATATTACAATTCCAATTGATGTAAAAGATATTCTTCCAAAAACACCTTCAGACACACAGATATTCGTTACAGGTAAGCTGCAAGCATTTGAATGCTTAAACTATCTTAAAATGTTGCATATTCCCCTGACTAATAATATAATAATAATTCAAGACTGCCAGAATAAAGCCTCTCCTCAAAAAACCAACTCTTAATAGCACCGACATCCAGAACTATAGACCGGTATCTCTTCTTTCATTCCTCTCTAAAACACTGTAACGTGCCATTGCTAACCAACTGTCCTCCTATCTCTCATCTAACAACCTGCTTGACCCTAACAAGTCAGGCTTCAAGAAGGCACACTCCACTGAGACGGTTCTCCTCGCGGTGACTGAGTCCCTCCTTGCTGCCAGAGCCTCATCCCTCTCATCGGTTCTCATTCTCCTCGACCTGTCCGCAGCATTTGACACGGTGAACCACCAGATCCTCCTTGCCACTCTTGCCGAACTTGACATCGCTGAATCTGCTCTTTCCTGGTTCACATCTTACCTGATGAACTGCACCTATCAAGTGACATGGAATGGCTCCTTGTCCAAACCATGCATGCTTGAAACTGGTGTCCCTCAAGGCTCTGTACTGGGGCCTCTTCAGTTCTCCCTCTATACCAGATCTCTGGGCTCTGTAAATGCATCACACAGCTTTTCCTATCACTGCTATGCTGACGACACTCAGCTATTTCTCTCTTTCCCCTCATCTGATAAAGCCCTGATTGCAATACACATATCGGAATGTCTGGCGGACGTCAGCACCTGGACAACTGCTCATCACCTGAGGATTAACCTCAACAAAACCGAGCTCCTCCTAATCCCAGGGAAAGATTTCCCACACATGGCCTTACTGGCCACCGTTGAGAACATCACTGTATCTCCTTCTCCAACTGCCAGAAACCTTGGTGTGTTTTGGACAATCAGTTATGCTGCACCGCAAACATCACTGCTGTGACCCGATCCTGCAGATTTGCACTTTACAACATCCGCAGAATCCGGCCCTTCCTCACAAGGGAAGCAGCTCAGCTTCTAGTCCAATCACTGGTCATCTCCCGCCTCGACTACTGCAACTCACTCCTGGCTGGACTTCCTGCCTCTGCGATTAAACCTTTGCAGCGCATCCAGAATGTAGCAGCGCGCCTCATGTTCAACCTACCGAAGTTCACCCATGTGACCCCCCTCTTCCGGGACCACCACGGGCTCCCTGTAGTAGCTCGCATCAAATTTAAGGCGATGGTACTGGCATACAAGGCAGTCGATGGTACTGCCCCTGCCTACCTCCAACTATCGCCAAAGCCACACACCCCAGCTCGATCCCTCCGCTCAACTACCTCAGCTGGACGTCTGGTACCGCCATCGCTAAGAGCTAGCAAAGGTCGATCAGCAAAGTCACAACTTTTCTCGGTTTTGGGACCTCAGTGGTGGAACGAGCTCCCTGCCGTTCTCAGGACTGCAGAGTCGCTCACTATCTTCCGAAAAAGACTCAAGACTCACCTATTCAGAGTCCACCTTGACTCTGCATAGCCACCCTCCCCCTTCTGGGCACCATTGTACACTGTATGGTATTGTGTTGTATTGTATTATAGTACTTAACTGTGTAGCAACTGCAGTAGCTGCTATCATTGCTGTGACACGGGGAATTGGTTAGCCTAGCGATTGTTGTACTTGCACTTGGTTCTATGAACATCCTTTCTGTACCGACAGCGATATATTGTTGCACTTCTTATGACAAATGTACTTATTGTAAGTCGCTTTGGATAAAAGCGTCGGTTAAATGCCCTAAATTTAAATGTAAATGAATAAAATAGATCTCATCCATTTTGCTTGGGCAAGACAGAACATTGACTTACGTAACATATTGCTGTTTCTTCGAACAGTCGATTGGGGGGTAAAACGTTGGTATGGGTCGTTTTGGAAGAAAAGCATTGCAAGCTGGCTCATTACCTTTCAGAGACAACTTGAAAACCTAGTGGGTGGGTGAATTTTTTTTTGTGTAACTTCGCATTTTTCAAAGATGTGTTCTAGTTCTATGTCATCAATTTGGACATTTTCCATGACTAGAAAACAACATTTATAAAATCAGGGTTTTCCAGGAAGCTTGAGAACCCTGTCAAGAATTGTCACCATAAAGAGTAATTTAATTCAGATTATTTGCAATGGATCTCCTAAAGACAACACAATTAGTATTGTCTTGCTTCTGCTGCAAGTCCATTGTCGCTATTGACCAGTCAGTCTCCTTCTGGCCAATTCCAAAATTTTACGTATCACTATAATATTAGTCATTACCTTATTTATATTAGTTAGGCCCTTAGTAACCATGGGATTACTGAAACAACCATGAATGAACCATGCAATCATAATTTTGAAACATTCCTTCCCTTCCCCTCTCTAAATATATCAATAAACATTTGGATGTCAATGCTCTTGACTTTACCAAAGAAGTTTGAAAACAAAATTAAAAAGTAAATTATTCAAAGCAATAAACAGCATCGCACACTTTAAGCAAGGTAATGTTCTTTTTGTCAACAAGTTAGCTAATTTTAGCTGTTCTGTAATATCAGAAAGTTTTACTGTACTTTTTAAAAAAAAACATTGACATAACAGCATACACGTTGTTGTTGTTGTTGTGCTGTATTAATATTGTAAATCGATGAATTTCTGACTCATTCTTACCAAAAATCCCAGTCTTTTGTCTCTGTATTTACACATTGAAATCAGATTCAAATGGCCTGCCAAGCACGTCCGTGAACAGCCGTCTATGTGAACCACGTGACGTTCAAGGATCATGAACTTGTTGAAGTTTTTGAGCTCTCTCAATAGCTCTGCCCTCAACTATTGTTGGTGAGCATCTTAACATGTCATTTTTCTGTCTTTGTTTGTGTGTGCATGGTTGCTGTGTGTGTGTTATGCACTGTATATGTATAGGCGGTGTGCAGATGCTTGTCGAGAAGGTCCTCGATGGATCATATATGAGCAGTCTAATCAAACAGCCATCTGGCTGCGGAGAGCAGAACGTGGCCAGAATGTCTCTGCCGGTTATTGCTACAACGTATTTGGACAAAACAAATCAGTGGGATAGAGTGGGAACTTCAAAACGTGATGTTGCCCTTGGATATATCAGTTCAGGTACAGCTTTATACACATCTTTTTTTCGTCAATGTTGCTCTGAGAGTGTTTCTTTTGAATGTAGTTAGAACGTATTTCCTCAAATTGATAGTGCTTGTTGATATTGCTCTAGGGGCTGATCACACGCAACGCCCACTTTAGCATTGTTTTCCAATGGTACAACCGGCCTGATTGGCCTTCTGAGGACACAACTCTCGTCTTTGACAAATGCATGAACGTTTAAATATTTCTCCTTTGAGGAAGGTCCGTGGAGCAGCTGTAAACAGAAGAGAACACCGAACAAATTGATGAGAAGCGGATTTTGGCAGTGAAGGGATAATAGTTAATTCAGAAATTAAAGCATTCTTAGGAGATGGGCTCTTGTTGAGTCCCTTTTTTACATTTATGTAGCACAATTGTGCACACTGGAGCCCTGCTCCACAAGGGCTATGAGCAAACACTGTTCTAGCATTTCCGACGCGGTCCTGTGTGATCGGCCCCATAATGCGCTTTGAAAACCAACGTTTTTGTCCCTGTGATCAGGGTACCAGACTCAGCTTAAGTATCGTAAGAGGGATGGATCTTATACGATTTTTCAAGGAGCTCCCAGCTCATGGTACAGCATGGACACGATGACGTCTTTAATTTGAAAATAAATACAAATTAACCCAGTTCTGGTCTTGCATGCTCACTGAATTATGATTGAGCTTGCAAATTCCCTGTTTACTACTCTCCTCCTACCACAGGCTGACTGCTTATGTTGCAAAGGTGTTTGCTATTGCCTATAAACTGTCTTCAAAAGTCGAAAAATATATTCTTTGTGATGCCATCAATTGGGTGATTATAAACTCACAGAAGAGTGATGGGTCATTCGGCGAGGTTGGAGTAGTATCCGATGGAAGGATAATGGTGAGTACAGAAGTTAAAAAATATGTCTACACATATTTGTATGTATATTATTTCTGATTGATGTGTAGTTTGTTATCAAGGTATTGATAACCATGATTTTGTCTGCCTGCTCACTCTTGTGTACACATAGGTGGGTATTCGTGGCTCGGACTCTGATGCCTCTATGACGGCTTTCTCGCTCATTGCGATTCAGGAAGCACGGCCCATTTGTGAGGACGTTGTTAGTGTGAGTATCATATTAGTTCCTGTAGCTCTCTTTGATCTTTTAGAAAATAGAAAGTGTAAGTGTTTATTTTCTTTAGTGAAATAGTTAGTTTATATCTATTTATGTAGGTAATTGATGAGAAAACACATTTTTAAACCTTGATATCAACGGCCATTAGCAACCTCATGTTAGATATCTCCAACATAGTATTTCAAATTGAAGGTGAAGAATGATGTAATGATGAAAAGTAATAAGTTATTGTCAACCGCCTCATTTCATGTGTACTTTACAATCATTCTCAGTGTCAAACAATTTTTTTTTTGCATTCATAAGAGATTGAGAGGAAGCGAAATCGCAGCTGTGGGTTACCTGGAGAGGCACCTACCATCCCTGACCAACCCATATGCCGTTGCAATGGTA
This sequence comes from Gadus morhua, assembly GCF_902167405.1. NCBI lineage: Eukaryota > Metazoa > Chordata > Actinopteri > Gadiformes > Gadidae > Gadus > Gadus morhua. Next base: position 21,427,582 of record NC_044050.1, on the reverse strand, counting down.
TCCTATGCACTGGCCAACGAAAATAAGTTAAACAAGGAGATCCTCTACAGATTTGCATCCGAAGGTTTTCCCGCCTCCTGTCCAAAACGTCACAGAAATATATCGGTGGCCATCAGTCACATTCATAATTGTCTTGTCCCCTTTGCGTTCCTCAGACTCTACCCACTGGCCAGTGGCCAATCATGAACTCTTTACACTGGAGGCAACAGCCTATGCTCTTTTAGCTCTGGTCAAGGTCAAGGTGAGCATTGTCCTTCTAGGACACTTAAGCTATATTCAAATTGGCCCACTTTTTCGGACACTAGTAATGTGCTGAAAATTGTCATACACATCATAAATTTGTTACGACTAGGCTAAACAATCATAAAAAAGAGGGAGTCCACACCTAACTGAAATTATAAAGGAGAGTAAGAATTTAACAATTTAAGGATTTAACATTCAATCTGGATAATCAGTGCGGAGTAAATCAAACACAAACGCTAAACCCAAAAAGCACAACAAAGGCAAAAAACCTAACCATTAAGGAACTTAAATCAATTGCTGACCTGCCTCTGTGGTTGGCTTTTGGTAACCCTATAAAACATGCAGGGGCAACATGGACAGTTGCACCACATCAGCTACGATAGGCAAACAAAAGGAGAACCAGCAGACGGAGAGTGAGGGTTGTGACAGCCCATTTGCAGCAAGAAATAGGTGCGTCCCAAAGCCTAGGCTGCAGCTGTTGTAGGTTGCATTTCTCAGCTGCTCTGTCATCAAAGGTTGTCCCAATGTAAAGGAAAGTTTGTATGCAGGATTTGGGTCAAGGCTATGTCCGTGTATCTACAGTACATTAGGGGTAAACTTTATTTGATATATTTTGATCCCAGAATAGGGTAAAGTTGGTCGGCAGTCCCTTAATTAAGTGGTGCGCTGACCATGTCGGGAACCAGCCAGCGGCGCGGTTTGTGTGGACGTGTGGAATCACCTCAACCGACTCCTCGGCTCTGCTCCGAGTTCCTCATGAATGGCTGATCTTTTCACCCTAATCCTAAGGGAGACGCCAGCCACTCACCTGAGAAAACCCATTTCGCCTTGTACACGCAATCTCATCCTTTCGGTCATCACCCATCCTTCATGACCATAGGTGAGGGTAGGAAAAGAAGATCGAAGATCGGTAGATCGAGAGCTTTACCTTCCGGCTCAGCTCTCTCTTCGTCAGTGCGGTAAAGCGAATGCAATACCGCCCCCACTGCTCAGATTCTCCGGCCAATCTAACGCTCTATTGTCCCCACACCTGCGAACAAGACCCTGAGGTTCTTGAACTCATTACTTTGGCTAAGGACTCATTTCCTACCTGGAGTAGCCAATCCTACGGTTTAGATTCAAGGCCTCAGATTTAGTGGTGCTGATCCTCATCCCAGCCGCTTTTCACTCGGCTGCAAGCCGATCCAGTGTGTGCTGAAGGTCACAGGCCAATGATGCCATCAGGACCCCACCATTTGCAAAAAGCAGTGATGGGATCCTCAGATCATCAAACTGGAACCCTTCCCCACCACGACTTTGCCTCGATATCATGCCCATGAATATCACAAACAGGTTTGGTAACAAAGTGCAGCCCTGGTGGAGGTCAACACCAACCAAGAACGTAACTGACCTTGCGAAAAGGAACGAAGGATCCTTGCGAGATTGACCTGGTCCGAAGTTTCACGTGCGGGGCGGAAACCGCATTGTACTCCTTCAATCTGAGGTTCGTCTATCTGCTGAACCCTCCTTTCCAGCAACTTGGAGTGGACTTTCCCAGGGAGGCTGAGGTGTGACCTCGAGCTCTGCCTCCTTAATAGAGGGCCTGTTAGTCTGATTCAGGAGTTTCTCAAAGTGATCCTTCCAGCATTCGTCTACCTCCTCAGTTGGATGGTTCCCCGTTTCCCCCTCCTGAGGTGCTGGATTGTTTTCCAGAAACACTTTGATGCCGACCAAAAGTCTTTCTCCATGGCCTCTCCGAACATCTCCCACACCCGCTGCTTTCCCTCTGACACGGCAGCGACTGCGTCCCTTCGAACCTGTCGGTACCCTGCCACTGCCTCAGGAGTCCTCCGGGATAACATATCCCAGAAGGCCTCCATCTTCAGTCCGACGGCTTCCCTGACCACCGGTGTCCACCACGGTGTCCGAGCGTAACCGCCCCTTGAGGCAACTAAGTCCTTGAGGCCACAGCTTATCATCGCAGCTTCAGCAATGGAAGTTTTTGAACACTGCCCACTCTGGCTCAATGCCCCGAACCTCCACGGGGATGTCAGAACCGCTCGGCCGGAGGTGTGAGTTAAAGATCCCAAGGACGGAGGCCTGCTCCAGACATAGCCCTATCATTACTGAGTGTTTATTGTATAAATCTATGCAAAATAGCATATAAAACCATATGAAATAATAATATCCCTGTCCGCACAAAGAAATCACTGTAAAATCCACAAACAACCGGATAAATTAGGCTGTGGTTAGGTCAATCAGTAGCAACACATAACTTTCAAAACACAGGTTTTGGGAAACATGAGAACAAAATCAAGTGGTCAATGAAAAACATAAAATGTCACTTTATCCAATACAATTAAAACTGAAATGCACTTGAGCGGCGGTGACATATGCTGTTACTTTATGTGGTCCAAAGGCTGAATGAACTTGATCTATTTCGCAAGCTATGACATCGTAAGTGTGTCTTCCTCTCACGCTCTTGCAGGCAAGAGCAGCCTTCTCAAGTTTTAAAGTAATGCTGTCTATCCAGTGCAAACGTCATTCCTAAGTAACTTTTTTTGTTGGCGGACCAAATGTCCGCGGTGGTGGACACATTATCCAGGGAAGACTCGAAAATTATTTTGAGCTTCGATTCCATGTCGGTATAACACTTGTTCAGGTAACGGGAAAATGTTTACCCTTACCGATATTTTAAATGTAATGCGTTACTTTACTTTATTACCCAAAAAGGTAATATCGTTACTGTAACGCGTTACTCCCAACACTGATGGTTAATTATAGACCGATAAGATTGTTATAGACAATCCATGACTAGCACAGAAGTCCAACAGAAGACGACAATTTAAAAAAAGATAAATTAGGATACATAATGAAACACAAGAAAGCCAATGTTCTTGGTCTCACCTATATTTGTGTCAGTATATATATAAATACTAGAGTTTCCATGCGTGCTTGGCGCTCAACCTCTACTGGGTCATAAGTTTGATTCAGAATCCATTGATTGTCATCGCTCATATGTACAATGTAATCTAGAGCAACTCCTCTCACTGTACCAAGTGCGAGATAAAAGCACCTAATAAATAAGTAGACCCAACCACAAGGTAAATTGCATTGCAAAAAATGTCATAAGTGCAATATTTATCGTCGGCCACAGTGCACTTAGTGCAGTTCTCAATACACAATGTTGTCTGTCAGGCCGTCCTTGTTTTCTCCAACAAACACCCTTACACCTCTGGCACGCTTGCCTCTGCTAAAGGCAATGTAGAGCTGGCCATGTGCGAACACATTTTGGGGCAGGAACACTAAAACTCGCTAATTTTCTTAACGTCTTAAGGTACGGCCGCACTGAATGAGCTACGCGCGTTAGAGGTGTTGAAAATCTGCAAATTTGCATAGGGAACCATTGGTTTAGGCGCGTAGATGCCTTACACGGGCTAAAGCAGCGCGTTAGACGCGTTTTACGCACCTAAATAACGCGCCCAACGCGCAGAGTTCAACTTTTGACGCGCCGACGCGTGACGCTTAGCCGCAATAGCCAATCAGCGTTGAGCTTGACCCGATGTCACTGGCAGAGAGATGGACGATGCACAGAAGCAGAAAGAACATGGACGACCAAGTCATCGATTCAGTGTGTGCTGAAACGATGAGGAGTTGGTGAACTCACCCAGCTTTGAGCGGCTACGGAGGATGTCATGCACTAGAGTTTAGATTCTCTGCCCAAGCCCGGGGCCAGGTCGGGCTGATATTTCCCACCACTATCCTCGGGCCGGGTCAGGCCGAGCCTTTGATCGAGCGTTTGTGTTTTTTTTTTTTAAATCATTGCTTTATTGGCCTAATCTGAGGGTAAATCTATGCCATAAACAGAAATATTATAGCCATTTTTACACGGGTCTTCTCAATGTCGTGGAACGCTCCGTTCACTTGCATGGGTAGGAATCCGGTGACTTGTCAACCCAAGCATCTTCGGTTGCTAAGCGACATCAACGTCTTTGGCAGACTATTTCTCTGCTAATCAACACTACGAATGCTGGTAACGAATAAATTGTAAAAAGACACACCATGTGAAGTTATTGTATCGTGTAATAAGCGGGATAATGTATAAAACTTTGCCGATCATGATCGAAAATACGCCCCTTCAGGGCGGAGCAAGACACCTCCACTGGGCGGGCTCATCTAGCTGCATAGGCGCGTTGAACCATTTTTTTGACAAGATTCAAGATTCAAGATGGTTTTATTGTCATATGCACAACAATTACAGAGCAGTCGCTGGCAATGAAATTCTTTAGTCTTGGGCTCCTCCAACAGTGCAATATAAGAGAACGTAAAGGTATACGAGAATCACAAGTAGGAATGCTGACACTTAAATAATAAAATAAATAAATATAATAATAATTGTAATAATAAAAAGTAAGTGTAGTAAGAGGTACACAAGTAGGAGAGCAGAGACCTAAATGCAAAACTAAATAAATATAAAATGTAAACAGTGTTTATTCAGATGTCGACTGGTATAAAGTGGCAAGTTATAAAGTGTTAAAAAGTGTTATAGTGGTGAGCTAAGTAGCTTAGGAGTTCAGTAGTCTTATGGCCCGTGGGATGAAACTGTCCCTGAGTCTGGTGGTGCGAGACCGGATGCTGCAGTAGCGTCTACCAGGCGGGAGCAGCTGAAACAGTTTATTACTGGGGTGATGAGGGTCTTTAATAATCCGGTTAGTCTTCTTCCTGCAGCGCTGAGTGTAGAGGTCCTCCATAGATGGCAGCTCCGTCCTGGTAATGTGATGGGCAGCTTTCACCACCCTCTGTAATTTCTTACGGTTGAGGGCGGAGCCGTTCAGGATACTCTCTATGGTGCACCTGTAGAAGTTGCAGAGTATCCTGGAGTCCATGTTAAACCTCCGCAGCCTGCGGAGGAAGAAGAGCCGCTGTCTTGCCGTCTTTGTGATGGCATCGGTGTGGTGAGTCCAGGTCAGGTCCTCGCAGATGTGGACCCCGAGGAACTTGAGGCTGCTGACTCTACTGTCGTCCCGTTGATGGTGATGGGGCCATGCTCGGCTCCCTGTCGCTTCCTTTAGTCCACAATCAGCTAATTAATTTTGTTGAGGTTGAGCTGGAGGTTGTTGTCCTGGCACCAAGATGTCAGGGCTCTCACCTCCTCTCTGTACGCCGTCTCGTCGCCGTCGGTGATCAGGCCGATGACGGTCGTGTCGTCAGCAACCTTGACGATGGTGTTGGAGCTGTGTGTGGCCACGCAGTCATGTGCGAACAGGGAGTAGAGGAGAGGACTGAGCACGCAGCCCTGGGGTGCGCCGGTGTTGAGAGTTCGGGTGGACGATGTGGCGTTTCCTATCTGCACTGCCTGAGTTCTGCCCGTCAGGAAGCTCAGGATCCAGTCACAAAGGGCGGTGTTGAGCCCGAGGTCCCTGAACTTCAAAGCGAGCTTGGAGGTCACAATGGGGTTGAATGCTGAACTGTAGTCAATAAATAGCATTCTCACATATGTGTTCCTCTGGTCCAGGTGAGACGGGGCAGTGTGGAGGTTGAGGGCGATGGCGTTGTCTGTGGACCTGTTTGCCCTGTATGTATCGAAATGCGACGGGGTGGCAGGATCCCATACAAAGTGAACGTAGAGACGCGTATCGGGCGAATTTTTCGCAAAACTTTCGCCGTGCACAGGCGAGCGTGTTCACGAGGATTTGTGGCGCGACAAATTTGCTCGAATTGAAATATTTCAACTTTGACGCGAAATTCGTGTGATGACAGCCAATCAGCGTTCAACAGAGTGGCCATTGAGTGACATGTGTAACGTAACAGCCAATCAGCGTTCAGCCGTCAAACTCAGTGCAGTGCATTCCTGGGTGAACTGCAGCATGGAGGAGAAAGTGAATGTTGCCGTTTGCGACTCCCGGAGCTCTATATATAATATAATAGTATATAATATAATATTTGTATATATAATATCACGGCCAAAAGCTCTCTGCGCCTCCGGATGGCCGTAGCGCGTGGAGCTCTCATAGGGATTGGGCTTCTCAGGGTTTGTTTACCGGCGTTGCTATGTTTCCGGTCTTGTGTGTTCCAACGGTTTATTAGGTAGGCCTATCTAATAAATCTGTCTATTCAATACTTCATTCACTGCCTCTTCCGTGGTCATTACAATATTATGAATATACTGCGTCGGGTCCTCTGACGTCTCTCCCTCTTCCACAAAAGGTAAAGACATGCAATGGTGGTTATCTTGTTGTGGCGCAACAAATTCGACAAAACTTGCAGAGCGACAGATTATGATGTGTGGCGCGACAAATCTTCGGCGACAACGCGAACGGGCGACAAATTTCGCGTTCGGTGTGAACGCACAGTTAGGCGAGTGTCGCTGCGGTGTGTGCACGTGCGTGTGTGTTCTTACCTGTGCGCGTGTTGATGGGGGAACGGTTATGTTTAAAAACATAACGTCTTACCTGGGCGAGTGTCACTGCGGTGTGTGCGCGTGCGTGTGTGTTCCTCCCTGCACGTGTGTCGATGGCGGAGCGGTTATGTTTAAAAACTCGGCGAGTGTCGCTAGGGTGTGTGCGCGTGCGTTGATGGCGGAGCCGTTATGTTTAAAAACATAACGTCTTACCTGGGTGAGTGTCGCTGCGGTGTGTGCGCGCAAGTGTGTGTTCTTAACTGCGCATGTGGCGATGGCGTGTGTGTGTGTGTGTGTGCGTTTCCGTGTATGTTCGTGCGCATGTGCGTGTGTGTGCGATGTGTGTATGCGGTGTGTATGTGCGTGCTTGCGGTGTACGTGTAACCCTTATTCCTGCTCAGGTAGCGCCCTCAGGTCACTCCGGGATCGTGGGGACATAAATAATGAATAACATGGCAACACAGTACATCATGTGCTCGCTGAATCTTTTCAATTGTTCACCCCACTCAACTGTCCCCGCCAAAACAGAAGATGGGCCGGAACCAATATCATGTCATCGCAACACATGTACCAAACAACAAAATAATCAATCCCAACAGTACCATGCAAATTAAAATTAAAACAATGCAAACTACAAGGTTACATATGTATGCGTCCGTGCGTCCTGTGTGTGTGTGTGTGTGTGTGTGAGCTGCGACGTTCACTCTGCCTTGTGTATTGTTAGTGAAGACACTACGACGACCGGGTAGATGACGGCATATTTATCACCAGCCTGCATTTGTATTTGAGTGATAGTAGAACAGTGATGAATACAAAGGTCTCAATATGCTCTACTGCGCCTTCTCTCTCAAATTCCAGAAACAGAATGAAAACATTTTGTACACACTCGCACAATGAGTGTGAGACCAACATAATAACATTGCATACACTTTTTTCATTAAAAAAAATGTGTACAAAAAACACTCAAAATGGTGTACAAAATAGCGTGCAATTCTACATTAAAGTAAACAAAATTAGATGAAAATAAAAACCCAACATACCTGTATTTGAGTAATAGTAGAACAGTGATGAAAATAAAGGTCTCTCATCAATATGCTTTACTCCGCTTGTTGATCACCAACAATATTATCAAGACATAACAGAGGTGGAAATCTTGTAAAAAGTGCACCCTCTCAATATATAGAACGACAAAAGGTGCAGCGAATTCAAATCAGTTTGATGCACAGAAATGAACAACAAAATGCATGAGAATTGTAGCACAAAGCACAAACGAGTTACGGTTAACCTCATTACCGTTGATTGTAAGTGAAAAAATACTATTTACATACTAATTAACCCCCAAAAAATGTGCACAGGAATGCATACCTTTCTCTCTCAAAGTCCAGAAACAGAATGAGCGCAAACTAGCGCGTTACAGAACTTCCGTTCACACCGGAATAGTCCATTCCTAATTTTGATTCCTAACACGAAATATCAGCTTTGAAATGTGATGTACGAATCCTATTAACTTTATAAGGACTTCGGAAATGTACCAACTTACCAGTTACCAACAGAAATAAACCAGTTAGCTTGGCCACTCTGCTCCTTCAAAATAGGAGACCTAGTAGTGTAGATCAAAATAAGAATCACTGCTTACAATCTAGCGCAACAACATCACACACAAGTATAAATATGTATTTACATACATGCATACAACATAAGGATTTGTATAATTTACCAAACGTAAATGTTCTTCAGTGAGATTGCAAATGGAACAGTAAGGGTTAGGAATTCCAGTTGACGTTTACTCTAAATTCACATTATTCTTCCAGCTATGCAGTTATTTTATTAACAATGCTGTTTGCCACTAGAATCCATTCTGTTTTCTTTTATCTGATTGAAGGATTTTGAGGATGCTGCCAAAATTGTCCAATGGCTTAATACTCAGACTATGGTGGGCGGAGGCTATGAATCCACTCAGGTGAAATGCATTCATCTAAATCTTACATTTCACTCTGTCACTCACTCTTCTTAAGCTTTTTCATCTACTTTTTATTTTCTGCTATAAGCATCTGTCTGTTTTGTGTTTCATTTTTCAAGTGTCCCAATTTGGATTTTACTGTCTTAGAAATTATTTTTGATGGGAAAACAACATGTTTTATTTGTTATACTCATATTGGCTATCTCATATCAATGTGAAGAGTGAGAGTAATAATGAAAAGTAATACTTTATAATTAATTTGTTCCTTTTTTCTCTTATGTCCAGTCTACAACCATTGTGTATCAGGCACTTGCAGAGTATTGGGTGAATGCTGAGAAGAACGATGATGCCGATGATATGGATGTACAGATTCAAGTATCAACTATTCTAGGCCGCTATGATCCAAAGACTTTCAAAGTCAATAAGGAACATGCCTTTCAGACTAGAACTACTAGGGTAGGTATAAACAAACAAAAGCTTTATTCACTTTACAATGGCTATTTATCCATAAGCCATTCCTATGATATTGAAATAGTATAACAAAAGGCGGAAACATTATAGATTGTCGGTTTTGAATTGATTTTTTTTATATTTATATATCTCTGATTGTCAACAGTTTGGGGGCATTAACCAGGAAGTGCAAGTGACTGCCGAAGGGACAGGCAAAGCTACAGTATCAGTGAGAATTTTGTCAATATTTGCTTGAATATTTTTTCCTATTTGTATATAATTGTATTGCAATTAGGTATGTATTATGGGGGTTAGATGACTGATTAATACATTTTAAATCCTGCATGGTTGAAATAATAATGGGAATAATTATAAATATTTTAGCATCGCTATATTGTTTTAAATTACATACAAATATTGAAATAAATATACAGTATATTTATATAAAAGACAAGTCAAATATATATTTGTGTGATTGTGTGTGTGTGTATTCAGGTAATGTCAATGTATTATGAACGGACTTCATCCTACAAAACTTTGAACTGTGAGAGATTTGACCTCAATGTGGAGCTTAGAGAAGGTAAACATCCAATTTCTACCTCGAATCAACCTACTGCCAACTTATATCTTCTATCTCTCTTCTATTCCCCATTCACACATGACTTAATCTTAATGCATGAAATGTTCAGGAACCTTCTATGCGTGTAAGGGGCTTTAATGTCTTTACATAAACGTTTTTGTTTTGGTAAACTTGCAGGACTGATCCTGAATATTTGGGTATTCACAGTGGCGGATTTAGCAAATTGGGGGACCAAGGCAAAGATTTGTATGGGGCCAATCTCATCCGATCTTTACAAGAGAACAGAGAAAAAAAATGTACAGAGAGAGGGAGAGAGAGGGAGAATAGATTGTTCTCCACATCACACGCTTCTGACACAAAGTCCGACTTATTGAAGTCTTCTCACAGGTCTTCACCTAGCGCCACTTCACAGCAAGCTGCTGCTGTAGTGGCATGTTTCAGCAGCAGCCGTAAAAAAGTATGTCATCTTTGGCAGCGTTGCCAAATACTTACCGGAGTCTTTTAGCTTTTTTCTATTATTTGAGCCGCTTTGTTAACTTTATTTCCTAACCCTTTTCCTAACAATTAATTGTATTTTCGCATTTACGCCCATCTAGGTGACGTACACCGAATTAGCTCGTAGCTCATTCATTTTTAAACGATCGTTTGGTATAGTTGACTGCAGAGCAAGGCATCTTGGCACCGGAATGAACAATATGAATGAACGCAGTCGAGGTCAAGATGACGGAGATAGCATGCTAATCCTGAAAACTAGCCTCCGAGTCAAGGTGAGGGTCAGCGGCTAGCTGTCACTCAAGAGGCTGCGTAACATTTTAACCTCCAATAAAATAAAAACTAGCCTGCTAAAAAAAAATTCACCCCCCTCAGTGTTGTCATGGAGATATGAACTAAACATACTGACTAGAATGTGCTTTTGGACCAGGCTGTAAATAGGTTTAATAAGACTGTGAAATCGGCCTGTTTAGCAAGTGAGTCAACGAAGAATTGCTCACTTTTGGTACCACCTCAAAGTGGCCACCCGGTGCTACTGCAATGTTTGTCACTTCCACATTGGATGCTGGAAGAACTCTCTGTGTTGGGGCTTGGTATTTACAAAAAGAAAAGAAAAACACATGATATTTTATTTATTTTTTAAGGTTGGTTGGAGCCCCCCTAGTATGGGGGCCCAAAGCGGCCGCGGCCTATTCCTCTTTGTAGAGACCGCCACTGGGTATTCATTATATTAGGTAGGTATTTGAATTTGAATATTTCAGAACTGCAGGTATAGGGCTAGGTTACATGTCGTCTGAATATCCCAGTGATAAAATATATATGTAAGGTTGCTAGACGTCCAAGAACACGTGAACGCTTCAGTTGAGGCGGCCATCATCAGAACAGCCAAATATGGGTTGACCGAATTGTCATTCATTAGTTTTATATTTTCAAAGATTATTATAATATTCCGATAGCACTTTGATAACTGCCGTCCAGCGTGAGGATTAGCAAGCCGTTTCCCCTCCCCAGTCTTCGGGCGTACTATCTCAACAGCTATCTCAATGTTCTTAATGAGTACAGAACACACCAAAATGATCTACCTACTAATGATAACATCTTGGTAATGTGTTTCCTCTTCTGCAATCTTTCCCCCAGAAATAGCGCCTGTGTGATTTATTTACGGGTAAATAGCACTAGTCTTGCCATGAAATTTATTTGAAACTTTGCACAATGTTAAAACCACCAATTTTCTTTGCGATAATTGGAAGTAAGCCTACTCTCATTCTTTGGAACCCTTGCGTGTTGAGAAAACTTTTAGGCTGCATTGAAGCTCTGCCGTAACCAAGTCGGTCTCTCTCTGAATGATTAGTAGATCGGAATAACTGACTTGATATTGTTGGTTTGCTTTTTTTATTTTTTATTTCACCACTTTAGAAATGAAAAGGAAAATAACGATAATTTGATAAAAACTTGATTCCGCAGCATTGGTCTACGTCAGCTATGTTACTGGCAGTGAAAGACACGCACTGTAAATTTACTATAAACATTTGTTCACCAAGTATTCGGATATTCGTTTGGAAATGTAACGAATATTGAAAGCTTGAAATTATGTATTCGAGCCAGTCCCAGAAACTTGTCCCAGTCCTTTCTTATGTTAAAGTATATTATTTGGGTTTAAATTTATTTTTTGTATTTCCTGAACCAGTTATATGTGTGGTACTGTTTAATAGACACATGAATAATTTGGCAGTTCACAATAACCATTATTAATGTTCTATTCATCTCTGCTTGTCTTCTAGACCGAATAGCTGAGTATGGAGTTACATACAAGCTTATAATAGAGATCTTGTAAGTAGACTACATGATTTGTTGATTTATTTAATTTTCAAAGGTAATACCAAGATGGCTGGCTTGAACTTTTATTATAAACATTCAGATCACAGGATTGAAACCCTCAAATATATACTGTATATTCTGGAATATCCTCTACTTTACTCTTGCAGGTATAAGGATACGGAAGAAGATGCAGACATGACCATCTTGGATATTGGTTTGCTTTCTGGTTACATCCCTGATCGAGAGGATCTCAACAAAGTGAGACATTTTGGTATTTCTTAAACGATAGCAAGACCTTTGAATGCATTGCATTAACATGTTTGTATGCATGTAGTTGCACAAAGCAAAGGACAGAACCATTGCAAAGTATGAAATGAACAAAGTGCTGTCAGAAAGAGGCTCCCTAATCATTTACCTGGAAAAGGTAAAATCACTTTACTTTCCCCATTTTGCATACAACCACATTATCTCTCATCTCCACAACTACAGTAACAACCTTTCTGTTCTCTTCAGGTGTCTCACACAATGGCAGATGAAGTGGCTTTCAAGATCATCCCGATGTTCAAAGTTGGTGTCTTACAACCAGCAACTGTATCTATCTATGAGTACTATAATCGTGAGTACCAAAAAATTGTATTGCAAATTTTTTACACACATGCATAGTGTGTGTATCTTTTTTACATTTTTGGATCTAAGGCTGATGTTCCTTTGTTTTTCATGTTTACAGTATTGTTTTTTAAATATCAAAAAACACAAATGCGCTTAACTGCATATCAAATCTCTCCCATTTTCTGTCATTGCAGCGAAACAATGCAGGAGATTTTACCACCCACAAAGAGATCAAGGAAAAGTACTACAAATCTGTCGAGATAATCAACCTGAAGTATGCAAGTGTGCCGAAGGTAAACAATATGAAATTTGAAAACAACTTTCAGAGAAAACAACCCATAAAGTTTGAATTGTCGATTGGGGTTGTTTATTCTTGAGAAACTTTGTAGTTCAGAAATGTTTCAATGGAGTAAACAGCTGCAGTAGAACCGTAACATAGTGCAGGTCTTAACATGAATATAAACGATAAAAACAACAAAATTAAGGTATTTCATTAATTGTGGTCCAAAATCAACTGATCAATGAGAGTAAAATGACTGGACGTGATATAGATATATATTTGTATTCACAATGTTAAAAAACATTGGTATAAATAGATAGAAGAGCACCCAAACACATTGTTCCATATTATTTCACCTACAAGCTGTAATTTTTGTATTTCCAGAGGAATGCAGCATGCAAAAGAAGGATAAAATTGACAATTTTGAACGACATGATAAGGCCTGTGATGCTGAAGTGAAAATAGATTATGGTGAGTGTGTGTTTCAGTTTGGAGAGTGAGCGAGAGAGTCAGAATCCATAGTTGGGCTGCTGGCCTGGAAAGAGGATAATCGTGTGCCCTCTGTCCTTAGTGTATAAAGTTACGATGGAAAGCTATGTAGACCACAACTCCACTGATGTTTATATGATGAGGATAAATCAGGTGATCAAGGAAGGTAAGCGTTTGTATGCTTTGAACTTCAAGCTCGTTCAATGGATAGAATATATCTGCTTTCCATGTGATTCACAAAATATACATTGGCTCTAAATCTCACAATTCATATGATAACAATGCTGCTTCTGTTTTGCATATTAATAAACAGGATCTGATAAAGAGCCAAGTGGGAAACTACGCACCTTCATTGGTTACTCCCACTGCCGAGAGACTTTGAATCTGAAAACAAATGCGAGCTATCTCATCATGGGCACAGTAAAAAATGCACAGAAAGTTGGTCGAAATCAGTAAGTTTATTGTGATAATACATTTTGAATTGTACAATGAATTCCATTCATTGTACCGACCCTTCAACAACATCAACATTAATGTGACATTCATCCGTTAGCATTAAAGATTTTGAGAAATGTGTTAAGGCAAGGCATGACAAGGCAACTTTATTTATGTATCACTTTTCATACAGGAGGCAGGCTCAAAGTGCTTCACATATAAACATTGTCATGCAATAAAATAAAATATTAAATAAGTAAAAGAAAACATATGCAAAAAAAAGAGAGTAAAATAGATAGAAAATAAAGGTAAAGTTAAAAAAGCATTACGAAAGTGTAATATATTTAAGATCAGATCAACAGTCTCTCTCACAAAAAGGAATTTGTTCCTTTCTCTGGGACTCCAACCCGGATTCTACGACTCTAACCAAGACAGAACTCTGGTCTCAAACCCTTCAAAGTTCATGTCCCTGGTACTCACGTCAGGACTCCAACCCGATCTAAAGGAACTTGGGGCCCTATTTAAACGGTCTGAAACGCAAGTGGGAAGCGCAAAGCGCAAGTAGCTTTGTGGGCGGTTCTACGGCGCTATCGCTATTTTACAGGCGGATAAATGACACTTGCGTCGCGGCGCAAGTGTCAAAAGGGTTGGTCTGAAGCAGCCTAGTTACCCGTAGGTGTGGTTTGGGCGTAACGTCCAACAAACCAATGAGAGTGCCAGCTCCCATCCCCTTTAAGAGCCATGAGCGCATTTGAATCGGACGAGTTGATATTTTGACAGCGCGTCTGCAGTCTCCGATGAGACAAATGCTCATGAATTTCAAACTGCAAATGGCTCAGTTTATTGCCAAATAATATGGCCTAATTCACACATGGGATAAGGGGTTTTCTTCCACAACTTCAGAAATACTGAGTCCTCAAATAAATTTCGGCAAAGAAAACATATATGATATAACATGTGATATGCGGTAACTGTGGTTCTATTTAATGATACACGCAATACATTATAAACATTGTTTCTTATCAGTATTGTATGCTATCCTAATATGCATGTGTCCCCGCGGTAATAGACATTGCCATTGATTGTATTATGCGTTACGTGTTTAGTTTGCGTGTGTTTAAACAGAGCACACACGCGCGCATTCATTCATTCTTTACACTCACTCGCGGTAAAACAATGTTTTTCACGATCAAATACTCATCAATCCTAAAAGTTATGGGCATGTAGGCCTACACGATGTCTCTGTCAAGAAAATATGTGTTTGCTGTACGGTGTTTGCAGATGCATTGATTTAAAAGTACAACTTATTACCGCTGCATCAGCTGTTCTTTCCCAAATAATTTACCAAGAATGTGCGGCTAGGTAGATGGGAGAAGCAAAGTGTATGCGCGAGGTGCACAAGCAATCCGTATGCATCGCATGCGCATGTATGCATGCGCCCTTAAAATAGCATCTGAACAACGCGCCACTGACTTTAAACCAGGTATTTCCTGGTCAGTAGCGCAATGGTATTAAGAAACGGCAAAATACCGTTTGCGCCAGAACACGCCTCCTCCTTCCGCCGAACCGCCCCTTGGGGCGCATGATCAATCCCTAATTTACCGGCGAGTGGCGGTGGTGGGAAAAGAACGCTCTGCGCCAGTTGTAAACTAGCAACGACACATGCGCCAGTGACTATGTCACTTGCGCCGGATGCAAGATAGGGCCCTTGGTCTTTTCTCTGGGATTCCAACCCAACCTAAAGGAACTTGGTCCTTTCTCTGAGACTCCAACCCGTCCTAAAGGAACTTGGTCCTTTCTCTGGGACTCCAACCCGACCTAAAGGAACTTGGTGCTTTCTCTGAGACTCCAACCCGGATTCTAGGACTCTAACCCTGACAGAACTCGGGTCTCAAACCCTTATCCTTTCTCTCTGGTAGCAGATCATGTATATCTCTGGTAAAATATAAATAAATGGCAGGGTTAAAAAGGAAAGTGAAATGAATTTAAGATTTAGCAGAAAGCTAAAGCAAACATAAAAGTATGCAGTCTTGTTTTAAAATTGGTCCGAGTTATAGATCCTCTGGGAGTTTATTCAGCTAATTATTGCATAGTAACTAAATCCTGCTTGCTGTCAGGAGACCATTGCAGTAATCAAGCTTACTAGTGATAAAGGCATGTACACGTTTTTGTAAGTCTATGGTGGACATGAGCCCTCTGTACGTCCACACCAGAAGCGAATTGAGCGACCAAATCGCCGGAAGTCATTCACTTTCTATGGGCAAGAGCGACCAAAGCGACCAACGCTACCAGCGGCCAAAGTTGAGCGACCAGAGCGTCAAAAAAAAGTTGAAAACGTTTTAACTTTATGCAAATGACTATGACACGCTTCAGCGGCCAAACACTGACAGCCAATCGGAATGTAGACGCGCTTCAGCGGCCAAGCACTGACAGCCAATCGGAATGTAGACGCTCTTCGCTTGCGTGGATCCCAGGGAACACCGGCAGGCACTTTGGTTCCTACCTACCTTTATTCACTTACTGAACAAAATGTCGGCTGAAGTATTAATCGCGGCTGTAACTGGGCACCCGGTGTTGTACGACCCAACCCTTTTTCAGTTCAGAGATCGAAACGCCATAGTGGTTTGGATACCAAGTGATGATAAGCGGGAGTATTTATACATCTAGAACGTTCGTATTTAGGCGGGAATCATTTTCATTTGCTTTCCATGCCACCAATCTAACCAACCAATCGCGTGTAGCATGCTTTAAACAAAACCCAAAAAGTTTTTGAAATCGTCACATAAACAAACTAATCGACAAGACGAGGGATAAATGACAATATATCTCTTGTCTTTTATCCCTCTATTCCCCACTATTCACGCAGCCTGAGGTGAATAATTCTTAATTAAATAGTCTAGATAGATAGATAGCCTAGTCAAGTCTTTATTAATACCAAACGACACAAATCGTCGGGAATCCATTTAGGTGGTTCGGCCCACACAGGACAGTAGCCTACAAGACCACACAGACACGCGTTGATAGATAGATAGATATGTTCCATTATTTGCTTTGCGGAGCCAACCAGTCCTGTGCACGTATGCAAATTAGCCATGTGCGCCGATGTCTATTTGTTTTGAGTGCGACGAATGAGTGCAGATGGAGATCAGTGAAACATATTTGAACTAGCCTACTACAGCACGCAGGGTTTTTTGTTCTCGGGTGTAATTAGCCTACATTTTAGGAGTTTTTTTATATTGGGGGGAATCACTGTTGTCGAAGCACTTTATCCAACAAGCAAAACCGTCTCGGCAATATGGCCAAAGTGTATGGGAGTTAACTCTTTGATATGGCTGTCTGTACTAAAAGCAGATGGCTCCTTTAAATGCGTCTGCATAATTGAATTGTACGTCATGAGCGACTTGAGCGACCAAAGCGAACAGAAATATTCGCAGCGAAACTTTGTGGTGTGGACCTTGCTAAATTTAATTTTAAAATGATAATATGCAGATTTTGTAACTGATTTGATGTGACTGTCGAAAGGTTAATCTAAATCCATGATAACCCCTAGAATTCTGGCTTTGATTTTATTTTTATTTAATTAGGGTGGTCTCAGTGCTGTGAAGGGGTCGAAATCCTGATTTGAAGGCATCATAGCAATCAGTTGATGCAACGAAGTGATTAAGTTGCTGAAGGACAACTTTCTCAATGATTTTTCTTCTGAAGGGTAGATTTGATAGTGGTCTGTAGTTGTTAATAATAGAGGCATTTAGGCTCCGCTTTTCTAAAAGGGATTTAATAACTGCCGTTTTCAAGGCTTTTGGGAGATTGCCTGATTGGAGAGAGTTGTTAAAGGGATACCTCACCAGTGGAGATATGAAGGGTAGATGAAGTAAATAATTCTATGTATTATAAATGTGCAATCGGTTTATCCTAGCCTGAGAAAAGGCAAAAAGTGTCTCTCTGGCTCAAAAGTAGGAAATCCTCAAACTACCACAGTGCATTGCGCCCGCTGCACCCCCCATCTATTTCCGTTTGGAGGGGGAAGGACCCATGGTCCTAGCGCGAGTGGTAGCGCGAGCAAACTTCGTGCCAACACTTCACCGTGATACGTTGACTATTTTAGACTTCTGCCCTCTTTTTTCCAAACGCATCATTTGTATATTACTGTACAGAATAAAAACATTTGCTAATTACAGTAGCTCAGCTTATCAAGTATTTGTACTCAACCTTTTCTCCCCAGTTGAAATAAGTGTTTATCTTGTACAGTAGCCCTACTTTAGTATAACAGCACGTGGGTTAGTAAACAGACCACAACAATCAACATGAATTTGAATTTTTATTCATGAAGAAATGTGAACTATTTACAAAAATAGTCAAAATAGCCACAGCTCATCTTGAGCATCTGTCTCCTGGTAGCTACGGTACTGCCCATCTTGTGCTTGGTAATTAGCTCTGATGGCCTCGACAACACAGGAAGCTGATACTGTCTAAGAAAGAAAGAGGACAACATTAGCAAAGCAAAATAGAAATTATGCCTTGAGCTATACAGCATTACACAGACTGCAAGCTAACATAAAGTAGCCTATGCACTGCCAAAAGGATCGGCTACTTTCGCATAACTACATGGTCATGTTCCCCGGGACTCAAAACTATTGAAGCCAATGTGTTAGTAAAAAAACAAACACTTACTCTATGCTCAGACGTCTGTTTCTCCCGGCTGGCTGTGGCTGGCGTTTCCAGTTCCCTTTCTGGGTCCGGAAATATGTATCCAATACCCAACCGTTCAGATGAGGCGTAAAGCCTGGGTGAGAGGTAACACACATGGCCCCATCCAGGGGCGCAACTGCCTACTTTCTGGGGGGTATGCAGACACATAGAAGGCGCCCCCCCCCTCTTTGATCTGGGCACAAATTTGACCTAAAACACACCCTGATATTGAATCCAAAAATTCATTTTGAGTGCACCAGGACAGATATCCGGTGTTTTTTTTAGAGGCAGCCTTTCTAAGATGCTCTGCCAGTGTAACATCATACCGTGCTATAAGAGATCAAGGATACCCAGAAAGTTTCCATTTCTAGGATTTCCTAACTGTGCATTTTGTCCCTGTGAAAAAGAGTTTCCTCAACGCGCAATGTTGTTGGTAAAAACATATTTTTACCTAAAATCAATACCACAACAGTTGAGTCACTTGCACAACTCAAGCCCTCTCCAGTCTAGAACTCTGGAGCACCAGAAAGGGTGTGGCTCAATTAATCTATTTGCCACAGCTGCAGCCTATTACAGGGCTAACAGCCGGACAGGAACACGTGAATCTTTTAAAACATGTTAACACAGTGAAGATGCCGTTCACATCTTCACAGTCCCCCTCAGTGGCAGGTTTCTTTCTGCAAGGAAGAGTATGCAGTCGATCACTCGACTCAACAGGCTCTCTGCAATTCGCTACCAATAGTTTTACCTAGGCATAAGCGGGATGCCAATTGTTTCCACATCAGATAAGCATTTATGTGGTCACCACTTGTTTCATGGTGCTTCAGTATCTTTGAAAGACACTGCCAGTTATTATACCCCACCACAAGGCGCGTGTCAGCAACTCTAGCTTCACCAAAAAGCTTGCATGCAAAACAATAGACTCTGTTAGAACTGTTGGAGTACAGTAACCAATAGGGTTGGGAAAAATAATCGATTCTTCGATCCATCGTAATACTGTGTAGAACGATTCAGTCTCGATTCAGATACGATAATAATCTTTTCTTTTTTTTTGGGATTATTAATTTATTAACTTTTGGATAATTAACAGAGTTATAAAGTATCAACTTTATAACTCCGTTTTTACTGGGTCAATGACATAAAACAAAGACTTGCATAGAGATTGAAGTAAAAAAAAAACAACTTTATTTTTCTTGTTATGATCCGTTAGATTGTAGGCTCCATTCTGATCAGTACACAGTTGCAAGACAACAGTAACCTGTTGTTTTACTAGTAGTAGATTTAGCTAACCTGTATATTTACAAGCCTCCTCTTGATACACTGACATAAAAACAACCTTCCCAATCTTTCTTTTTCTATTTTGTGACCCCGAGGGCTTTCTTCTCTGACTCTCCATATTGAGGTACGTGTCATCAGATGACAATACGGTTCAAATGAAGACACTCTGGCGCTCGCCTCCAGGGCGTAGTCGAGGGGGCGCCCACTGGAGCGCCGAGGGGGGGAGGGAGGCGAAGGAGCGGGGGGGGCGCCTTATCAGTGACGTTCCTCTGTTATTGATCATCATATCATGTACACTAACGCTGTTAAATACAGAAAATGCAGACTCAAATAATTTTACTTCCATCGCTTTGGCGCCCCCTCTGGTGCGGCGCCCCTATGCGCCGCATATAGTGCATACCCACTTTTTGTGCCACTGGCCCCATCCTCGCCAGATTAAGCCATTTGTTCTAGAAGAAACTGGCATTGCTGAAATTCGCTGCAGCACAGGGGCTCTGGGCGAACAGAGCAAACCGGCGCGCTCCGGCTCCCTGGCAGTAGGCAAAGCTTGTTCAGCTGCACCCGCCGCAGCAGCCTCCTCCTCTATTGGTGTCAATTCTTCCTGGCTGCATTCTGGCTCGTAGAAATAGCCCTGAATGTCCAAATCCCGGAATAGATTTTCAAAATCCACTTCGGCTGTTTCACATTGCAAATTTGTTCTCCCGGTGTAGAAACATGGCGGACATTAGGTTTGTATCTCGTACGCGAGCTCCCGCCCCCCCTCATTCCTTATTGGTGGGTTCCAAATTTGCGGAACCAGTGGGTTGTAGTCCTCGGCCCTTCTAGCAGGTAAGCAAAGTTCTCCAGAGATGACATCCAACGCATCATTTGACGTCATCTCGGGAGAAAATTAGAGCAGGAAAGCTGGGCCAAGGAAAGACTCGGTTAGACTGAGGGAAAAAAACATATTTTTTATATTACAATAGCGATTTTATATGATAGAACGCCGGTTCTGAATGGGTGAAGTATCCCTTTAACTATTCGCAATATGTCTATTGCTAGGCAGTCAAAAACATTCTTAAAGGGTTTGGAAGGTAAAGTATCAAGGCAACAGGTGGATGGCTTTAATTGTGTCACTGTTTCCACAAGAGTTTGAGTCTATGACATTAAAGTATTTCATCATTGCCACGTTACTTTAGCTGCACAAGGTGGTAGACCAGCATTTTATTTGAAGTGGAGATATTGATTGAGCATCTGATGCCTTCAATTTTATCAGTATAAAATGCTGCAAATTCAATGCATTTCTGTGTGGAATGGAGATCAGGTGGCACTTTTTAATTCTAAAATGTAGGCACAGAGGCTCTCTTTATATATGTCATGACGAATACGAAGTTTTGTTTTATGCCAGATGCGTGCAACCTTCCTGCATTCTTTTTTCTGGGCTGTTACAGAAGCAGCTTTTCTCCGGGGTGCCTTTTGCTTTCTGGAAATCTTTTTTTATAAGGTGCAATGACATCTACAACTTTCATATTTTTCAAATTAAAGTTATCTACAAGATCATCAGCAGAACATGGATTGAGAGGTGGTAGCAAGGAGATGGCCTTTTTAAAAAAGTATGTTAGAATGTTCATTGATATACCGTATCTGGGTGGCCTGTGAATTATTAATAGGAGAACTCTGGGGGATCACTTCAATACAGCACAAAGGTATTCGAATGATGGAAGATCAGGAAATAACATCCGTTTCCCCTGAAATATTTTTTTTAATATAGCAGCAACCCCTTCACCTCTTTTTCCAGATATATATACATCAAAAAATATATATTTGGGAGGCGCCATCTCTATCAGAATTGTTGTGTGTTTAGTTCGCAGGTTTAAACAGATGGATGCACACACGCGCATCTGCATTCATTAATTATTGGCTGTCATCACGCGAATGTCGCGTCAAAGTTTAAATATTTTAAAGATTGATAGATTGCGGGGAACATAGCGGGGAACAAAGCGGGGAACATAGGACCCTTTTCTGGGAAAAGGGTCCTATGTTCCCCGCTTTTCCCAAAAAGGGTCCTATGCTCCCCGGTATGTATGGCTACAGGGGAACATAGGACCCTTTTTGGGAAAAACGGGGAACATAGGACTTTTTTTTAAAAAAAGGGTCCTATGTTCCCCGAGCGGGGAACATAGAACCCGGGGAACATAGGACCCGGGGAACATAGCACCCGGGGGGGGGAACATAGGACCCGGGGAACATAGGGATGACCCCCAGTGGTGTAGGAGCTGTACCCTAATATTTGAATGGACTAATAATTCGAGTCAAATTCTCTTAGTCAATCAAAGTTGGCTCAATAAATAAATCATGTGCATTTCAATAACCAAATCAAACAAGTTAAAGAGTCAGCTGTACTGCTCTGCCCAACCAATCGTTGAACTTCAGTTTACTTTATGCAAATTAGCACATCTTGCAATCGACATTCAGTGAATACTGGCGGACCATTCGGACCCATGGTGGAATGTCTTTTCCTGGTTTTAAGCACTTCCACAGACAGTGGTAAACTCCTAAAAGCAGCCTTTCTGGGTCTTTTAAAAGAAAATATGGAAGTAAATCTGTGCAATCGGATTTTGAAAATAAAAAGCCATTGAATTCAAAGCATTGAATATTTATGCATTGAAATAACGTCTGGATTTTTTGTCGCTAAATTAACTCTTTGAATTTTTCAACATATAATTTTCACCTTTATTTTTAAATTATGAAAAATTCTACTTAAATATTTTCATCGTCCTCAAATTCAACATGCCAACGTCACCTGCAAAATTCAATGTATGAAATTCAGTGTTAACATGCGGGGACCCAAGGAAGAGCAATCCATCCTAGATGCTAGATTGCGGTCAAGCAAGGAGAGCGGGAATAAGAGCGTCACTCGCTGGTTCTTTCTTTCTTGATACATACGTTAATTATTATGTAGGCTATGAAATAAACAATGAACTAATGCCTGTATGTTGAGTGTGTGTGTGATTGCAGTGACTTCGCTGGATTTACATGCAGCTTAAGGGTAATGTAGTGGGTTAAGGAGCACAATTTATTAGGGCACCAATTTGGGGCGATCCCAAAATTGCCAAAGGGCGGTCCCTTTGGCAACTTTTGATGTGATGCTGGGCCGATCTGAAGCTCGCTGCCTGCTGTGGAATGAGAGCGAAGAGCCGACAGTATTGGGCAACTGAAGCGGCAGCAGCTTGTAGTTCCAGTGGAAGCATGGCCTGCCTCGGAAAGAAGCGCCAGACAGCAACCTGTTTTTAATTTGTCATCCTCATGTCACTCGATGCGGAATAGTGTTGGCTCTGCGCGCTTGTTGCGCTCTTGTTATGCCACCACAGAGGCATATCAATCGTTTAGCTCCAGACACTTAACGTGCGTCCAGTGTCACAAAATGAATGCCCCCAATCCGAGTGATCGATGACGATACAAACGTACAGTTTTAAGCTTGTGCATGTGAACGTCTTCATGCCTGTCTACGTTGCAAACTCGTGCCTGTTGCAGAAAATGTGCAGCAGCGCCCCCTGGGTTCACAATTTTCAGTGGGTCGCAGAATTCTCTGTTACACCCGCTCGCTTGACCGCGTCTAGCATCTAGGATCGATTATTATTGTAATTGTATTTGTAATTTATTGAAATAAATGTAAGAGTTAGATTCAGAGGCAAAAAATCCAGATATGTTATTTCAATGCATAAGGATTCAGTGCTTTGAATTCAATGGCTTTTTAATTTCAAAATCCGATGGCACAGATTTACTTCCATAAGAAAGGCTAAATGAAAATACTGTTCTTTCAACATTTCATGAGAGAAACATTTGATATTATACATTTGTAATGGGAAGTTGGGTTTGATAACGTGATGAATGTTGACAAATGTGTTGTTCCCTTTGCTTTTTACACAGGTATGAGTATTTGCTAGGGGAGCAGTCATGGATAGAGTACTGGCCAACACCATTAGAATGTCAGAATCCAAAGTATGGATCTACCTGTGACGGCATGGAGGAACTCGTTTTTACATTCTCATTCATCGGCTGTTCTATGTAAAAAAAAATACCAAAGCCACCGAATTTGTGATTTGCTTCTAATAAAGTAAATTAGCGACTTCTTGACATTTATTTTGTGCATTATAAAATCCTTTACTGGTCAATTTATAGCTGCAAACATTGAATTACATACGATCTCACCATTCTATGAATCTGGATGTGAATTAAGGCATTATTTCAGAACTTGCTTTGGTCTAGAATATGTTGTGTTCTGCATTAGGCTGCAGTCAATTTTGAATATTGGAAATTCTAATCAAGGGTGCCGCCAGTATGGTATTCCATAGTAGGCACAGTCCGGCTCCAGAAAAAAACTGTGGTTACGCCGATATATTACTCGTAGACAATTTTTTTATTTAAACAGCAAAGACAGAGAATGTTGGAAGTCAACAAAAAAATGTATTGCAGCAATTTCAAATTCCCAAAATACAAGCACAGCCAAATTTCACCGGTCTAATGTCACGTTTGCAAAGCAAGTCATTGGGGAACAGTTTCCACGTTAACGAGATGGTGAAATAATCACACTTCTCCTGTGCTTTACAACAAAGGCAATGTGGATCCAAGCCAGTTTCATACTGGCATTCTCTCTCCCTCTCTCTCTCTCTCTATAAAATACATTCGGCAGAGTGTCACTCAATCACTGCCATTTACTCTCATCCAGAGCGGCTTCTACGACCACCTGAGACTCTCCTCCGCTCCCTGTAATATCCATAGACTCCAGCCGTCACAATTACGTCACTCACAAATCCAACGTGCCGGACTGCCGCCGAAGATGGCGGCAGCTCCGGCGGGGGAGCTTCAGTGGCAGTCCGGCCTCTCCGGCGGGGGGAACTCTGCGGCAGTCCGGCAGCTCCGGCGGGGGGAACTCGGCGGCAGTCCGGCAGCCCCGGCTGGGGGGAGCTCGGCGGCAGTCCAATCTTTTTTTCCTTTAAGCTATTTCCAGCAAACATCTTAAAAAACATGTCTGGAACTCATTTACTATGTCTATAATATTTCTACTTTAAAAAAGAGTGTGTGGCATAAAATCACCATAAGGGTTTCTTTAGGATGTTGTAAGGGAAAACCCTTCAAGATCTAATTGTTTGCCTTTACCCATTAACGCTCTTTTTAACTTAAAAGGAGGCAATACCAAGACACATATTGTCGGACAGGGAAAACCCAATGGTCACTGAGTGATGTGAGACTTCTAGATTCGAGATTTGTTAGTCCATCCTAAGAAAAATCGAATTGCTCCAAATCCATTTTCTTTTACATAATTGTTTGTGAGTAACTCTTAAAAAGGGGTTTTAATAACAGATTATCGCTGCCTGTATGCTTTTATTTGTTGATTCTACTTTACAATTCCATGCTTTTATTTTGGTACTCCTGGGCCCAGTTTCCTTGAAAGCATCGTTGGTAACGAACGTCGTGGAAATGCTCGTAGCTAACGAGGACTCCAGGAGTACTCGTAGGATGCTAAGAGCATCGTTAGCCTACTATAGCCTCAGTGGCGTCACCAGCGGACATTCTGTGTATTGGATGTGTTATATTAAAACACATCCAATACCACGGAATGCCCAGCTGGCACAATTTCACAACTGATATATAATATATTGATATATTACTCATAGACTACTGTTAGATTTAAACAGCAAAGATAGAGACATGTTAGCAGTCAACAACAACATAATTTATTGCAGCAATTTAAAATTCCAAAAATGCATGCGCAGCAGAAATGAACCAATCAAACGCCACGTCACAAGGCATATAATAAAATCAAAGGATTCCATTGCTCTTGTGTGGGAGGTTGCTTTCGAGCTGCCCTTGCTGTCTCCCTCTGATTTTAATCAACCATCGTGGTTAAAATGTCCTCATATTGATCAATGACAGAAGACATAGGCTACTGTAGACTTGAATAATGCTGAAACCAGTGGGTGTCGGATAATTTCTGCAGGCGTTTTTTGTTGCGATTTGTTGCGTTTGCATTAAGCACTGTAGGCGCTTCGGTGAGGCTGTGATGAAGTTCACTATTTATTGGACCCTGTTTAGACATTAACGAACATCCCTGACCATAGTTAATCATGTTTGT
The DNA here is from genome assembly GCF_902167405.1 of Gadus morhua. Taxonomy (NCBI): domain Eukaryota; kingdom Metazoa; phylum Chordata; class Actinopteri; order Gadiformes; family Gadidae; genus Gadus; species Gadus morhua. The sequence continues at coordinate 21,401,765 of NC_044050.1, read as the reverse complement.
AGTCTACACCCGAATAAGTGCCGCTTCATGAGGAAGGAGGTGGAGTTCTTAGGTTACAGACTGCGGGGAGAAGGCATCAGCACACTGGAGGAGAAAGTGCATGCAGTGAGAGACTGGCCGACACCCACTGACCAACGACAGCTGAAGAGCTTCCTCGGCCTGGCCTCATAGTACGGGAAGTTTGTGCGAGGTTTCTCCTGCACAGCTGCCCCCCTGCACCACCTGCTGCAGAAGGACAGGGACTTCACCTGGACGCCACAGGGCCAACAAGCCTTCAACTCCCTCCAGAAGGCACTGACTGAGGCCCCCGTCCTCACCCCCCGGGACGGGTTGCAGTTTACTCTCGACACGGATGCCAGCGACATGGGCATAGGTGCAGTGCTGGCTCAGGCGGGGCCAGAGGGGAGGAGAGTTGTGGCGTATTTCAGCAAAACCTTCAACAAGGCTGAGCACCGCTACTGCGTCACGCACCGAGAGCTCCTCGCCATGGTGGCGGTGATAAAGCCCTTCAAGTACTACCTGTGTGGCCGGCCCTTCACTGTCAGGACAGATCATTCGGCAGTGCAGTGGCTGATGTCCTTCAGAGAACCAGAGGGCCAAGTTGCTCGCTGCAGTCCTATGTCTTCCTGGTGGTACAAAGGAGCCAGCCAGGCCAACGCCGATGCCTTGTCCCACCGCCCCTGCGCACTGGGAGGTTGCCAGTACTGTGAGCGGAGAGAAGCGCGTGAGAGAGAGCTGCGTATCGAGGAGCAGACATGCCCCATGCACGAGGGGGCCAGGAGCAGGACATGGTCACACAACTGTTGCGACAGTGGGTTGAGGCAGGACAGAGACCACCCTGGGAGGAGGTGACTGGGAGCTCCACTGCAACGAAAGGCATGTGGACTATGTTTGAGGCGCTGAGAGTGAGGGATTGAGTGCTGCAGAGAGCCTGGAAGGAACCTGCTACGGGAGAAGAAAGGTGGCAGGTGATAGTCCCCAGTTCATAGAGAGACGCTGTGCTGATAGCAGGGGTATTACTGGGGGCGGGTCGGAAGGGACGTAGAGGACTTTTGCCACCGCTGCAACCTCTGCGACAAGGGCCCCCCAGATCAGTCCCGCGCACAGCTACAACAACAGGCGATGGGGGCTCCCATGGAAAGAGTAGCTGTGGACGTCATGGGCCCATTCCCCCGCACGGACGCAGGCAACCGGTACGTTTTGGTCGCCATGGACTATTTTACAAAATGGCCTGAGGCGTACGCAATACCAGATCAGGAGGCAGCGACGGTGGTTGACGCTCTGGTAGAGGGCATGTTCAGCAGGTTTGGGGTGGCAGAAACCATCCTTAGTGACCAAGGGAGGTACTTTGAGTCGCGGGTCTTTGCCGCCATGTGCGAGCGCACAGGCATGCATAAGGCCCGGACCACAGCCCTGCACCCCCAGAGCGACGGCCTCGTCGAGAGGTTCAATAGGACCCTGGGAAAGCAACTGTCCACTGTTCAGGAGTCAACCTCATGCACGCCTGCCCTCCTCATGTTGGGGCGGGAGCTACGGACGCCAGTGGAGGTGGCCTTTGGCAAGCCCCCTGTCACCCCTGCTGTTCCTCTTTGGAGAGAGTACGCCAGGAGACTCCAGGATCGGATGGAGTCTGCCCATATCTTTGCCCGAGACCAGCTGGAGAAAGCGGGCATGAAACAAAAAAGGAACTACGACATAAGGTCGAAGGGAAGACACTTCCAAGCTGGAGAGCTGGTGTGGGTGTACCGACCCCACAGGAAGAAGGGATGGTGCACCAAGTTGGACAGTCATTCGGAGGGGCCTTGTCAGGTGTTGGAGCGGCTGGGTGAAGTAGTGTACCGGGTCCAGCTGCCAGGAAAGAGAAAGAAGGTTGCACTCCACAGGGACAGGTTGGCCCCATACAGAGGGGACTCCCTCCCTTCCCCAAGTCATTTCAGTGGTTAAGATGGTTTATTTGTTTCTAAGAGCTCATTTTGTTTAATTGTCTGTGCTCAGCTCTTACGGTGTACCAGAAAGGAAAGGACTCATGTACAAAATAAGGAACGAATGGCTGTACATTAATAAACTCTTTGGAAACATCAGTACACTTCACCATTGTCTGGCCGGTTTCACTACAATAATATTGTCAAGACCTTATTAAGGCCAAATTAATAAAAAACACATAACACAGAATGCTTGCTCATTCATCAGTACACCTCTTTGAGGAATAAATACAGTCTTTGTATAAAACACTGAGCCAGGTCGAAGGGTAGTGTAACCCAATTTTTGCTTAAAGTGTCATTCAGATGAAAATTTAATCCAGGTTATTTTTTGGCATGAGGACCCATAAATGTAACCCATTTCCTAAGGAACTAGGAACCTTTGGATGAACTCGATGCATTTCCACGGCAGGAACCAGGGTCTAAATTAAGTTCCAGGGACATTTTTTTACCCCCCAACAGGTTCAGAAGCGTCTAGCTGCAGACGGCCATCCTCAATTTCATCTTCACATTCAATTAGAGGGCGTTCTTAAGCATTTCTTTCTTGCCAAGTAAATAATAGGCACAAAAGGATATTATATAAACATCGCCTCTCGACGGCGTTAATATAATTAGCTGTGATAGAGAGCACTGACTAACGACTCGCGTGGTAGGGTCCTTTTGCATTGAACTTGATTGTTAGTTTAGAATTTTTTCAAACAATTAAAGTACAAATCATTAAGTTGAACTGGACTGCACACACACAATGCATTTCCTTTCACGAAAAAGACGACAAATTGTATTCGCACCGAGGTTGATTTTTTATGGTTGTAGGCCATTGTGGAGGTAACAGCCTATTGATGTTTCTCAACAGGGTTCTGAATGCATCCAAAGTGGTAACCTACAATCATGGACCCATAATTATCACTATCTGTTAAATGTATTGATCATTCATGTCAATAGCAGTCGGTGCTACATGGCAATATCTACTTGCAATGCGCTAAGTGAATATAGGTTGCTTTTAATAACATGAAGGTGTGCAGTTGTATTGCAACAGTTTAGTTTTTGTTACAACATTTTCTAGGGGGATCTTGTAAATTGGGGTTGTCAGTTGACAAAAGGGGCTTTTTTCAACGTGTCAGAAGTGGGATTGGCCTGCGCACGCCGATAAAGGATTGGCCGAAGTTCTCCGGGGCAACGCAGCTTGAGCCGTAGCTTGCCCAGTTCGGGCTTGTTGAGTGGCACAATGGCTGGGGTTCTGGGGAGGTGGTCGTCCACCTCGCCCTGGCGCTGGAGGGGACCTGGCCCCAGAGGAACAACGGGACCTCCAGGCCCTGATCCGGGCGTTTCGGGCAGTGCGCGGCCGTGAACCACAGCCGGGAGCTGCTAACCAGCTGCCGCCGCCGGGAGGGGGAACGCTTGGGGGCCTACGCAGCGGCCATTCAATTGTACGGCAGCCATGGCTACCCCGACTTCCCTGCTGCGGCTCGGGATGAGCTAGCCCTTCATGCATTCCCTCAGGGACTTTCCCCGCCGCGGCTGGGGCAGCACGTCCGCCTCATTGTGACCCCGACCCTCAATGTGGCCCTCGATGTGGCGGAACGGGCGGAGCGGGAGTTTTCCGACCAACCCAGCCTGCAGCTGTCCACGGAGGATGATTGCCAGGACCAGTCTGGTCCTGCCGTCACTGTGGTGCCGTCACTGTGGTGCCCGGGTGGGGCAGGCCCCCTGAACTATCGGGACTATGTGTTGGGTGTTAGGGTTGATTGGGGCTATGTCGCGACTCCTCCGGGGTCACGCAGGGGATCATGGGAATAGGGGTAGTCAGTTGACAAAAGGGGCTTTTGTCAACTTGTTTTGTTGTTAGGTTAAGTGGGGTTAACGGGTTTGGGGTCTTTATTGGTTGTGTGTTAATTGTGTGCAGTTCAATTGTTGTGTGATCGTGACCATTAGTGAGAGTGTTGTGTGTGTTGGTTAGGTGTGTCGTATTTCTGTTATGTTTGTTGGTCGTTAATAAAGGCAGTCTGTAGTCGTGCGGTGTATCGGGCGCAGAACTGCATAATTGCTTGAACCTGGGCTCTCATGTCGTCCTTCCCGTGCTGCTCGGCACGATATGTTAACGTAGCCATGTTATAGTTCAGTGGCATCTAACAGAACAGACTTGTCAGAAATTGAATCCAATATTAAGCAGTATATTTAATCAGTGTATAATCCCATTACAATAAGAATCATTATGATTTTGTTACCTGTGAATGGGCCTATTTTAGTTATTGAACAGGGAAACAACAACTTTACAGCATGTTGCTTAGTGTAACATAGGCCGAATAATGGAATCCAATTGGTTGCATCATGATTTGCCTTTATTCAAATAGATTAAATGAAAATACACTGTTACAATCCAGATTTTTTATTGTGACAATTTTTTAGTCCATTTCATAATCCTGAAAATCTGTTATACCAAAAATGAAGCCATAGCAGTAATCAATAATACCTTCTAGAGTCTTTATGTTCCAACAAAAGAAGATCCAGATAGGTTTGGTATGTAACTTTTGTTATTAACATCACCAAGTCAACCCAACAAAATTAACCGGATACAATTTCATTTATACCACAGAAGAAATCGAAAGATTCGAAACACAAATCATTTGGTCAAATTCATATTTGGATTGAAAAGCAAATCACAGATTCGGTTGCCTGGTCTTTGTTCACACTAATCCCTACATCCTTCAAATTCAAATGTAAAAACTAGCTCTTCCAGGCCTTGACAGATTTCTTGAAAATCTTCAGCACACTCTGGATCTGTTGGCCAGTACTCTATCCATGTCTTCTCCCCTAGCACATACCGATACCTAAAAGAAAGGAAAGTGGAAAGCATATTCTTTAATATTTCTGTCTACTGCATATGTTAGGCAATGGGCACTAATGCTGCAATGGTGCCATGAGTGTGCAATCTTTTAATTGAAAGTCCCTCCAGGATTTCACTGGCCTTTTTTGAGATTGTTGCGTCCTAAAATGCCTGATGCGTGAGCTTTTCCAAATAGTTGCGATGAAAGTTGCAGTGTTTTTTAGGTTTTTGTTGCGATTATAGTCCGAGAGGTAGTGAAAGTTGCGATAAAAGTTGTGATAAAAATTGCGAAAGTTGCGATTTCCCTGCTGTTAAATATTAAGTTATTACTGCAATTTTTCCCTGAGTAATTTGTTAAATATTAAGTAATTACTGAAAAAAACATTAATTAGAAAAACAAAAACACTGAGAAATGGTTTGATGAATAATTGATTCTTGATTCTTTCCACGCTGGCAATTGACTTGGATGCAACAGCCTGTGTCATAGTGATCTGCCTCGTCATCTGACGTCATCTGACGAAGTTGCAAATCGCAACATCGCGAAATCCTGGAGGGTCCGATTTTCCAATATTGAGCTGACGCTCAATACATTTCAACCAGGTTAACCATTCAAATTCCATCAATGTCTAAAACAAATAAAAACACGAAACATACTCATCGTCAATTTTCTCAGTATTATCCAATGTGCCCATGATGAGATAGCTCTTGCCAGAGCTCAGACCTATAGACTCTCTGCAGTGGGAATAACCTAGGAAGATGCGTTGTTTACCCAATGGAGATTTATCAATAGATCCTGCGAATAAATGAGCAAAACAAAACAGCAAGTGAGAAATAAACACCTTACTTTCAAGGTTATTCTTTATTTTAGAAGCTGCCACATGGGGCAGTTCCAAGGGCATTTGTGGACCTCAAGGGCCCAACACGTCCAGACGAGCTCCACACGTCCAGACGAGAGTTCCATAAACCCTGACTGCCAGCTAAACAGTAGCCTAGTGAGATAATCCGGCCAACTTGTTTGGTGACTAAAGCTGCTATAGTACAGAGAAAATATAAGAAATATAAAAAAATACTTCAAATTGAGTACTGGGCAAATTACACAATATTTGGTCAACATGCTCTTAGGACATTTGTGATTAAATCGGGAAAAGGAATATTTGTTTATTCACAATCCAACTTTCCAATAAGCCAGGACCGGGATACTGAGTAGGCACATGGAGGCCATCCACCTTAAAAAGTGTGCATGGTTTTGGGTCAATAGATTAAATGCCACAGTGTCAATTTGACTACGTTAAGCGCTATGCTCAAAATCCCATGTAAACGGAAAGTCATGTGCCGCATTTGCAAATGACTTTGACAACTCCAAATCGCTGGGGACAATTATCTCATTGCCCATGACTGACGTGCCCCTAAGATATTTATTTTTGTAGATTTATTTTTGTAATTTGGAAAGGCACAGGGAGCGTGTTTGTGATTGTGTTGTTTTTAGATGGCCATAGGGCAAGTGGCATCAAGCTCCACAATTCAAATATTGCATGTAAAAATGTTGTTTAGGTCACTTTTACCTAGCTTGTAGTATAAAGGAGATAAAGACTTACCTTCCTTGATCACCTTCTCTATCCGCATCTTGTATAAATCAGTGGTTTGGTGATCGTCATAGCTTTCCATCTTAACTTTATACACTGAGAACAGAGGGGTAGCAAACTGTTAGTCTGATATTCTGATCACCTCCCCCCCCCCCCAGCACATGTATGTTTATATTACTCCAACATACATTAAAATAAATTACCAAATTACCATAATCGATTTTTGCTTCAGCATCACAGGCCTTGTCATTTCGTTCATTATTGTCGATTGCACCCTTCTTCTGCATACTGCATTCCTCTGGAAAAAAAAAATTCAGTACAAAGATATTCAGCTTTATGTGAAATGACATGTGTGTGTCCATTAGGTAACCTGATATAGCTAGTTGTTTGAAAGGTTCTGCTGGATGGATAGCGAAGTTACTCATTAAATCAAGCCTTGTACTTGTAATTTATCCTGTGAAGCAGCAGGTTACTGGGGGTAAATAAGAGCTTTTTTTTTTTTTACCTTCAGCACATTTGCATAGATCCCCTCGACAGAGTTTAAGTAGTTTTCCATCTTCCCTAGCTGGATGATAGAATTTCACACAAGGTTTCTCTGCAAGGAAAATAACAAAAGGCAGTTTTTGTTATTGGGAAAACAAGTTTTAAGGGGGAAGTTCGGTTTAGGTGCTATCGAGCTGTGAAGTTGCAGATTGATACCAATTGAATATCCCCCTCCCACCCCTCCCTTCCATGCGTAGGAGGAGCTACGGTGGCCTGTAATGGCCTGTGAGGTACCAATGGGTACCTCCCATATTGTTTCTGATTTATAAATTGTAGTTATTCATTACGTCTGTAGAACTATAAGCCATAGATTTATGAGAAATAAATAAAAGGATCCGCTCTGGTGCCTTTTGTTATTTCTGTGCTACTGTAGAATAATAGCAGTGCCACATGGAGAACCCGGTCACTGGATATAAAGGGCCCCGTTCACACGTAACATTGTAATTGGATATACACTGATTCGTCCGTTCTGTTAGATGCCACTGAATTTAAACATGACTCCGTTAACATCTATAAAAAAAGATCTGGCATACAAATACATAAATGACAACATTGAAATAACTATTATCATTAAATAACTAGAAACAACATGAATTTAAATAGTTAGGTTCAAAGATGGATGATATAATAAAGGCCCTGTTTACACAAGAGAAATATGTGGATTCTACAACCGTTGTTCAAACTACATTGTATCTTGATAAAAAAATCTCATCTGTTGCTAAAGGCATGGCACACTCTTAACCGTCTCAGCTAGTTTTGACGTAATGGAAGTTTTTTGAGAGATCCCAACTTGATTTGCAGATGTTCATCAAGAAGCAGAATTTTTGGTGCTCACCATTATAGTACTCATAGACAGATACAGTTGCTGGTTGTAAGACACCAACTTTAAATGTCTGTCTGATATGGAAAGCCACTTCCTCTGGCTGTGTGTGAGAAACCTGAAGAGGGCAAACAGAAAGGTTGTAACTAGGTAGTTGTGTAGATGGGAGAAATCTGGGTGTTCTGTTGCAGAAAGGGGAAAGTAAAGTGGCCTACCTTGTCCAGGTAAAGGATAAGGGAACCTTTGTCTGACAGCACTTTGTCCATTTCAAACTTTCTGATTGCTCTGTCCTTGTTTTTTGACAGCTACAGGCACACAAACAGGTTAATGAAAATTATTCACAGGTCTTGTCATTGTTTAACAAATATAAAACTGTACTCACTTGGTTGAGATTGTCTACATCAGGGGTGTAACCAGTAAGCAAACCAATATCCAAGATGGTCATGCCTGCATCTTTTTGCATATCCTTATACCTGCAAGAAGTGTTATGATATATATTTAACCCTGAATCCATGTCAAGAGACCAAACTGATATGGGCATTGGCCCTCTCCTAAAGAGCACACACTGCTCAAAGGACAACACATTTAACTTGACATGAAATGCTGGGAGACCCATGGCTATGCTTATTAATTATGCAAGACCAAATATTGAGAGACCAGCCCTCAAGCATTTTAAAATACATGTCTTGCCTTTCTTGACAACCTCACATGGTCATAAATGAAATAGTTTATTGATCAACATCTTGGAGACATTTTTTCAAAGCCCCACTGGCAAGAAGCAGAACTAATATGTGAATAGACTAACAGGCTTATCATTTCATTACATTTAAACCCACCTCTAACTTCCCAACCCCTAATAGGATACAAGTTTATTAATGCCCAAAATATAACAAACATTGTCGAATTTCAGACTATATTTGATGATTTCCTTTTTATTTAAATGTATTTTCATTGCTATCACCTATTTATATGGAAACTCGGATACTGTTATTGTCTCTTTATTTTCATTGCCATTTTATTCCCCAAATTATATGTACAATTATATATGTACATATATATACAGTATATCTCAACAAGTTTAAGGTCTATAATATGTTATATGTACCATAATATTTATAACAGTGGAAGTATCAATGTGGATACTACTTGGTAAGAGTGAATAAAGCTAGAATACAGCTAAAGTGGAAGATTTGATTTAAGTTAAAGAGTTAAAGAAATGTTACATTTAAGATTGAACCACGTAGTACATGACCTCTTGGTAGCCCTATGGTACTATAGGGCCATAGCACATCTGATTAATCCCTGGGTCAATAATTTATGCCCTTCAAAATATTGGCAATATTAAAACTTTTCTATATGAGAGGTTTCATTGGAGGTAGGTTTAGGCGAGTCTCTAAATAAATCAATAAATCAAAGGCAAAATTTAAAATATAAACTTGATTAGAAGCAAACGGATAGATGTCATGAGAACCCATTGAATATAAAGGCAAATATAATTGCATGAACGACAACGTGTTTACTGATTAAAGGCTATTTACATTGATGGTAATCACCATGTTCAGTTGCAAAATGGTTTCCAAACACTGGATTATCAATTTAGGTATGCTAAGAAACCATTTTTGGTTGTGAATAGAAAGTTTGTTCATGTTTTTTTTTTTTTGAGAACCAACAATTTGATAAAAAAATGGGAATTATTTAACTACAATCTTCCAAATAGAAAGGACTAGAAGGGAAGTAGTGAGATAAGAAAGGAAATTGGAACAGAAAATGTTCGAATTAAATTTTATATTGAGTAAAACTTCTGATCATTTTCAATGACGGATAATTGGCCCTATCTTACATCCAGCGCAATTTACTTTCTAAACCGACGCATTTATCTTTGCTAGTTTGCACCCGGCAAAAAGCCGATTTCCCCCTGCAGAGGCGCGTTGGCGAAAAGCAGAGGCGCGTTCCGGCGCAAATTATACATGGTGCTATCTTATAGCACCATGTATCGATAAAGCAGTTGCGCAACTGACCGCCAAATGCCTGGTCGAAGTGCACTAGCGGATAGCACAGTTGGTGTTGCTATTTTGACGTACTACCATGGCAGGTCGGCACTGCAATTTTTTTTCCATAGGGGCTGCATGAATGAACACTGTAGTAGGTTATGCCATGCGTTCAAAAATAATAATAACAATGATAAACTCGAGCAAGTAGGCTATATCCCAGCCTTCCAAAACAAAAAATCTCGTTTTAGGGTAAATAATAACGTTGGTTAAATTATTTGGGAAAGAACAGCTGATACAGCGGTAATAGCCTAAGTTGTATTTAAATCAATTCATCTGCAAACACCGTACAGAAAACACATATTTTCTTGACACAGACATCGTATACAAGCCCATAACCTTTAGGGACAGTCCCGCATTTCCATTACTTTGTAGCTACACGTCCCGCAAATTGAGACGTTGTCCCGCATTGTTATTAGGGCTGGCCCGAATTATTTGAATATTCAAATACTCGTTGGGAAAATTAGTATTCAAAGCTTAAATTATTATTCGGAGCCTCGTTGTTTCACGTACGTGACGTTACCAGCGTGAGGGAGGCAAACTATAAGCGACACCAAGCAGAGAAGCGAGAGAGGTGGAGGAAGAATAGATATCTTGTTTCCCTTTACTTTATAACAACATTAGCGGGATCTCGGGAGGAAAATAAATGCTTAGTGAAATGCTAACCTCAGCTGTTTGTTTACGTTCGCTGTACAGCGCCGCGCCAATCAACTGTTACTGGCTTGCTGCAGAGCGTGAGCGTCTTGCGAATACCCGGTCAATATAATGGATATAATATGGACACATAAGACAATCAATATTCGGTAGTTGTTATGGATTCATTGTACAAATTCCCTGAAAAGATGCACATTCCAGAATGAATTGAAAAGCTCCCGCAAAGGCTGAGATGGCAGAGGACAGCTGATTTGGTACGGAACAACAGCTGTTCGCTTCCACGGGGAAAAACAGAGTAACTCCAACTTACTTAGGCCTACTAATTAACGTTCAAAAGCTATTAAATCTTCAAAAGAATATGCAGATACTGTCAAAATCGGTTCCAGGGAGTATATAGGGATTATTTATGTTGTTTTTTTATGGTGTGTTTTTCTGGAATGAGTATTCAAATATTCGCTCGGAAAAACCAACGAGTATTTGAGGCCTGAAAAATGGCATTCGGGCCAGCCCTAATTGTTATTGACAGTCAGACTCGATTTTTGAAATGCGTGTTTTATAATCTGGCATTCATCAAATAGCTGTGTGAAGACAGCAGTGAGGGCTGTCATCAGGGAGCGGGCGGGCTGTTTGATCATGTCAATGAAACTTGGACGCGGACGCAGGTTAAGGGCACGCCCACCAACAAGAAACAATGCAAAGGCGATATAGTGGACTCGGTTAATTTAGCTCACGTTCCCTTTGTCGAAGATAGAGCTCAATGCAACTGTTGCTTCCAAATCGCCTCTCGCCAGGGTGGTGGTGGGAATTTGTGACAACTGAGCTTAGCGGGCGGCGAAGTGAACGCGGCAACCGGAAATATTTTTATTCTTTCATGAAATAGGCTATGCTTTTGTGAAATTTTATAGGCTATATAGAGAACGAAGAAAAACGGTATTAACCGGTTTTGGGGATTTCAGAATAACGTTTCTTGGTTTTCAGTTGGTTTTCGTTTCCGTTTCCGTTCCTTGTAAAATTCCGCTCGTTTTCGGTTTTCGTTTTCGTTCCTTGAACCGGTTCGGGGCCCTGGTTTAAACACACGCAAACTAAACACCTAATGCATAATACAGTCCATGGCAATGTACATTAACAGGGGGACATGTATATTAGGAACACATGTCGATAACGATAATGTATACAATACTGGTAAGAAACTATGTGTGCTAATGTAACGATAATGTATACAATACTGGTAAGAAACTATGTGTGCTAATGTATTGCCGCATATCATTAAATAGACCCACAGTTGCGGCCACAGGACCGCATATCATATGTGTGTTAAGTTTTCTTTGCCGCAATTTACATGACGACTAAGTCTTTCGGAAGTTGTACAAGAAAACGCTATTCCATGTGTGAATTAGGGCATATTATTTGGCATAAACTGAGCACCGGAGACTGTTAACACACTCAAAATATCAAAATAACTCGTCAGGTTCGAATGCGCTCATGGCTCTTAAAGGGGATGGGAGATGGAATTCACATGGTTTATTGCATGTTACGCCCAAACCACACCTACGGGTTATTAAGGCTACTTCAGGGTAACCCTTTTTAGATTTGCGTCGGGCGCAAGAGCCAGACGCACAAAGCTACTTCCGTTTTGCACCGCCCACAAAGCTACTTCCATTTTGCGCTTCTCACTTGTGTTTCAGACCGTGAAAAATAGGGCCCTGGATGTGAGGGAATTACTGACAATCCATTCAATTGTCGAAAGTATTACGTATTGTGAAATGTGAAAAGCAATACAAAACACAGTTAACATGTGTTATATTTCATGTTGTCTACTTACAAGACCTCTATTTTAAGCAGATATACGTTTTGTTCATCCACTCCTGCTCCTGGAAAACAAGAGCATTAACAGAACATTAAAATGCTAGAATGAAAAAAATAAAAGTACATGTATAATGTAACCCCCAACCCGGGATGCTGCAGTAGCTACTAGATCGGCTAGCGAGGGGGATACCAATGAAGCTGCAAACCACCATAAACCAGCAGAAGTGGTAAAGGCAGAGGGGGCGCACCTGGGACATAGAGCCATTGAGCCCCCAGTTATTGAGGGCCTACAAATGACACTTCTGTGAGGAGGCTGCCCACCTGATTACTCTAATGGGGTGATTGTCGCTATCGTCCCTATATGTAACACATTTACAGCATCTTAAAAGAAACATGATATGTCATCAAGACGGATGCCACGTGACCTGTTTTATAATCAGCCCACAAGAAATTATTGCATATAATTATGCAATAATTATATGGCTGATTAGAAAACAGTTGCCAGTTCGGGATTCAAAGAGATGTTTTGTCAACTGTTGAAAACTGTTCAAAACCACCTATGCCACATTCAGTTATTTTTTGTAACTATAAAAATATCTATATATTTCTGTGGCCCTGCCCTAATCTAAAAGCGTTCCCTATGGCCCGAGACCGATGGTCTTGTCAGGTTCAGATGGATTTGTGTCAATTGTGTTTAATAAGAAGCTGGGGTCGGCTCAAGAACATTATTAATGCAGACTTCTCCTTCCAGTGTAATAAATCACCTCAGTATTCTGCCCACAGCACAAGAAGTACAACGAAATTATCAAACTTGTTTGAAAATAATTGGAGGACGTAGACTGGATTGGGGCGACAGCGATGCAATTATTGGGACTTTTTTTTTTTGACCCCCTGATACAATATTAACAAATCAGAGTTTGCGACCTTGCGAGTTCCTCCCGATCGCTAAAACCAGTCTACTTCACAATTATGCTTTGAAATGTTGAATTGTATGCTCGGCCGTCGTTTTAAGCAAGTCTAGGCTAGGAGTGGGTGCTGAGTGTGATCGACAACATCAGGTCGGTTTTGGTCCTTCCTGATGTATGGAATAAACCAGGGCTAGCCGTAAAAAAAGAACCAGAGGTTGCTCAGCACTGCCAAAGCTAGGTAACAATATTGAACGCCAGACATTGACAAGTTTACCTTGGGAAAGTGTCACATTCAGTTTAAATTTAGCACAGTCATTCGCTTGATCTTTCGCAGTCGTTGCATAATACAGTGACACTACCTGTTGAACAGACGGACAGAAAAACAGGGTATAGGACACTTTTTTTTAAACATACAACAACTACATGTCAATGCTGAAACAGTTATTCCAATGATTTACTGTATAACCCTATCCCTTTAATACATGTGGGATACATTAAACAAACAACAAATATTTACACATTATACGTACCTTGTAATGGAAACATAATTATGCAAAGTGTGAATATGTCAACATGAATATAAAAATACGCACTGACACAGTAGCTTCTCCGGTACCCTCGGCAGTGATGTTTACTTGCTTGTTAATGCCATTGTACTGTTAAAATTCAGACATACACACACATACACACACACAGACACACACACACACACACACTATTGTCAAATGTCCTCACCGAGAAAAATATGGCTTCATGCTGCACATGCAACACTGTATAAATATACTAACATTTTATTGAATGATATTGTATGTTTACTCATCATTTTATATTGATATTTACTTTTATTTTTCTGCTGCTGTATCAACCAAATTTGTCATGGATGAATACAGTATCGATCTCTAGTGTTTGTCGGACCACTATGATAGACAGTTGATAGAAAAGATGGAGGTAGCATCACTAACATTATCCATCGAGTTAAGATCTTCTACAGAGCTTCACCATTCTTTGCCACCAGCAGTGAAAACAATTCATAATACGCCAATGTATGCCTACCTTAGATGTTCTCGACTGAAACGCGGTTTCAGTGCTGATTCTGAAGGGGGACAACGACCCTGAGCGACCTTCCACTTGAATCGCAATATCCATCTCATATTGATGCTCTTTAACATTAACCCAATACTCTGAAAGTGCCTGATACACCATGATGGTTGACTAGACGTAAAACAAAAGGGGAAAAAATAAAGAAAGACACCCATAAAATGAAACACAAACAGATCGATATGTACAGAGGACCATGGAAGCACAGCTTGGTAGAAAACAAAAGGCATGAGAATTGTCATTTAGTGAGATTGAAATGAATGCATTTTACCTGAGTAGAATAAAAGCCTCCGTCCGAGGATCTCTGAACGCTAAGCCATCTGACAATTGGAGCAGCAGCCTCATAGTCCTTTAATCGGGTAACATTTTTATTTTTTTACATTTATATGTATATTTGTGTGTGTGATTGTGTGTGTGTGTGTGTGTGTGTGTGTGTGTGTGTGTGTGTGTGTGTGTGTGGTGGATGTATTTGTGCATGTATACATATATATGTAATGACATTATGAATTCAAAGCATTGACATTGTGAGCATTGACAACCGATTTTGTTTTGTATTGGTTGTGCAACACGAATAACAACTAAGTGTCCATAGAAGGAGATGCTCACCTTGACTTTGACCAGAGCTAGAAGAGCATATGCTGTGGCCTCTAGTGTAAAGACGTGACCCGACCCAACTGGCCAATGGTCCAAGTCTAAGGAACACAAGAGAAGACAGGACCAAAATAAATCGTACTGTTAGATTTACTGCATCATTTGTCCATCGTTGGATTTCTATTTGAAAAGGAGTTGTAAAAACCTCGGGATACTTTTCTGTAGAGGATATCCTTTCTGAATTTATTTTCGTTGGCCAGTGCATAGGATACCATGGCAACAGCATATGGGTTGCTAAGTTCTTCTAGTCTTGTCTCCAGGAAAGCCACAGCATTGTTTACGCTTCCTGGGATGCTCTGGACAAAAGGGTATGACAATGATTTAAGATCAATTGGTTTGATGCATGATTTCAAAGAAAATAACTAAATAATCAACATGAATACAAGTTTAGCTTTTGTCTCACATAGAGAATCAATGTAAACATTTATGCACAGGATGAAATGACTTGGTTGTCAAGCCAACACCCATGAAAGAGAGGGGGATTTGTATGTTGAGCTCCCCATGTTAAGAAACAATGTATCAAATCAGGTTTCATGAATGTGATCAATCATGAAACCGCCACCAATGACTTTATGAATAATATAATTTATTAATAAAATACTTTTATTGTTCTTCACCTTGAATTTGAAATACTATATTTAATGAGGTAGCCAATAGCAAGGTTTTCAACTATGGGGTCAGAAAAGTCTCATTAATAATGAATGCACAGAGAAGGATTCACAAATGTATTTTTTGATTTATATATAAATTACTCTCTTCCCACAAATACATTTCAATGCACACATAAATGGATATCGGTATGTATAAACGTAAAATAAATCCATAAACAAAAATAAGTTTCACAAACACATTTCTGATCCACACTCAAATGTACCTTGTTTTAAATAAATGTAATATAAATCCATAAATATATTAATTAAAAAGATATTTGCAATTTTCATCACAATGTATTTGGATGTTGTAACATTTATATACAAACTGTTAAACTTGTATTTACAAGACGTTTTTCATTTGTGAACTTACTTGCATTTGTGCGTGAACTGGTCTGTATTTATGTGTGGATTTTTGAGACTCTCCTGACGTCGCTAGATTCACAAATGCATTTTTTTCAACAAGGAAGTCTCTGTAGCCAATCAGATGCCTCCCTCGTTTTCTGCCAATCACATGACTGCTGTGACTGGGTTTTTACGTCGGTGCCGTTTACTACTTTAACGACACCGATAATCCCAAAACCCAGTCGAAACTAGATGGAAAAAGTGTGTAGCTAAACGTGACGCAGCATTTACTCCTTCACCACCTAGAGATTGTTATGTACGATCATTCAAAAAACCATGTTCTTTCCGATAGAGTAGACATTTGACAGAGAACCGGGAGGCTCGGAGGCTGGACTCAGAGGTCGGAACTGCAGCCATGTGATTGGCTGAAAACGAGGGAGGCATCTGATTGGCTACAGAGAGTTCCTTGTTGAAAAAAATGCATTTGTGAATCTAGCGACGTCAGGAGAGTCTCAAAAATCCACACATAAATCCAGACCAGTTCACGCACAAATGCAAATAAGTTCACAAATGAAAAACGTCTTGTAAATACAAGTTTAACAGTTTGTATATAAATGTAACAACATCCAAATACATTGTGATGAAAATTGCAAATATTTTTTAAATTAATATATTTATGGATTTATATTACATTTATTTAAAACAAGGTACATTTGTGTATGGATCAGAAATGTGTTTGTGAAACTTATTTTTGTTTATGGATTTATTTTACATTTATACATACCGATAACCATTTATGTGTGCATTGAAATGTATTTCTGAAAAGAGAGTAATTTATATATAAATCAGAAAATACATTTGTGAATCCTTCTCTGTGCATTCATTATTATTGAGACTGTTCTGACCCCATATTCAACTGTGTTGTTTTATCAATGAAATATATTAAGCCCCATTCACACATGAAGTCTAACCCAGAAATTTTGTGGGACATTTCCTGCACAGGGGATGGGAAATTGCCTTCTCAATACCAGTGGCGTCACTAGGCTGTTTTATTCGGATATTCAGGGCTGTTTAATTAGCCCGAATATAATTGATGCTAAAAGTATAAGGAAAATAATAATATTTATTGGTATATTTACTGGTAACTATGGAATGCATTAATTCAATTCAGTCTAGAGGTAATGAAATGATTCTAGTTACTAATGGTAGTTAGTTATTTAGAAGGAAACATGGGGCATCCCAAAATAAAGTAGCCTAGTCTCTCTCTCTCTCGTCTGTCTGACTTGTATTCATTTTATCCTGAAATAACTTGAATCGAACTTTAGATGTGTGGGGATAAGCAGCGCAGTAGTCAGGTAGATCTTTTAAAGCTATAATAAACGGTGTATTTTGTTTATTTAGGTAAAGCCTTTGCATGCACAGCAGCATACAAAAGCATTCAATTAGTTGTTCCTTTTTTCCCCTCTGGGCTAAGCCCCAGATGTTTCAGAAACCTAGAAATGCCCTTGCTCAAGACCTTGTAACATTTATGGTTCACTGCTGGTAATGCGTGTATTGTGAATGAAAGCAGTAACATCGCCTGGAGAGGCACGTAAAAGGTTTCTTTACGTCTGACACAAGACTTTTCACTTGAAGTGAGAAAACCAATCACAAGATTTTTTATTTGTGACAGTTTTCTAAATACGCCACTGCTCGAATGATTCGATAACAAGCTTGATAGACCTAGAGAATAACTCACTATTTACAATAGATTTCCTATTTTTCTTCTTTGATAATGTGAGATGCATATAATAAGTAGGAGGTCAAAACAAGGACAAACAGATATGGGGGTAAAAATGTAAAGAATGTGCTACTCACATTAACCATTTCTTCACAAATCGGCCTTGCCTCCTGGATGGCAATGAGTGAAAAAGCCGTCATGGAGGCATCAGAGTCCGAGCCACGCACATTCCCCTACATGTACACAAGAGTGAGCTTGCAGCCAAAATCCTGTTCACCAATGGCTTGATAGCCAACGACCAATGTGATAGTTATAAGTGATTCGTCCATGTAACTTCATGTACACACCATCATCTCTCCATGATGTACATGTCCAATCTCCATGAACCTGCCATCAGCCTTCTGTGAGTTCATAATCACCCATTTGATGGCACCGCAGATAATATTTATGTCGATGTCTACCAGATAAAAGGCCATGCTAAACACCTTTGCAACATAAGATGTCAGCCTTTGGTAGGAGAAGGGATGCAAACAGAGGGAAGTTGAATGAGCATTCACTGAGCGTAAAATAAATGGACTGGACACACAAGTACATCAAATAAAAGATCATGTTTTCCAGTGTGTCAATGCCTTACCATGAGAGAGCAGCACTTGATTTAAAAGTACTAAAACCTCCATCAGTCTTCCGATAGGCAAGCTCATTTCTGAACCCTGATCAGTGACACATAAACCTTAATTACCAATGAGCAAGAATGTAAGAAAATGCATTTCAATAAACCCTCTGTGCACATTCAACAAAAAAAGATGTGTATATAGCTGTACCTGTCTTAATATATTCAAGGGCAACATCACGTTTTGAATATCCCACTGTATCCCACTGTTTGGTTTTGTCCAAATACGTTGTAGCAATCACAGGTAGAGTCATGCTCATCATGTTCTGCTCTCCGCAGCCTTGGGGCTGCCGGATTAGATGCCTCAAAGAGGAGCCACTCACGACGTTCTCTACAAGCACATTCATCTGCGATCCTCCTACACATGAATATAAAGCCCCACACACAGAACAATTACAGACATTAAGGATGAGAACATATTCCCACCAACTATAATTGAGGTTGCAGAGAACTAGGTAGACACATCATGCTTATCCAATAGGATAGTGCACACAATCTTCAGTCAAATGTAATTATTTATATATTTATTTGACAGATTATAAATGAATTGATTCATAATCCATTTTACCTGTAACGAATATTTGTGACGTCTGAGGTGTGTTTGGAACCATATATTTTGTGTCAATTGGATTTGTAATAATCTCCAACTTTCCTGGAATTGAATAAAGTTTTGGAAACGGTTCATCACCATGATTACTCATGATTACAAATATTTTGGAGATCATTTATGTTTTGTACCATATGAATGTGGGAAGTAAACTTACTGCTTTTTTCAACTCTTATGTTTCTATTCACTGTAACCTTTTTCTTTATTCCATTAGGCTATCAAAAAAGTACACTTGATTTTATTGACACATTGTTCAATGACATTGATCAAATTGTTGAAAGAAAAAATGTCTGGATGAATTGCAATCATCAAACTTGCAGTGTGGTCATCAGCACAGGAATGCAATAGGAGTATGTTGTTATTAAAATATATATATTACTCACCACTACTAGCAGCTCCTTTCTGATGCCATCTTCGAATTGTGGATGCGCAACAGAAGCCTTCACCTCAATAGGATACTTGCCATGCTTCATAGGGATTATGATGAAAGACACGGAGCGTGTGCTCTCGGGAGCCACTCTGACTGTCTCGTAGTGCTCCTTTCGTTTTGACGCTAAACTGCACACATCCATTACCTCTTTCAGATATACCCGGACCTTTGGTTGAGAGTGAAAACATGACAATCAAAAGAGCATTATGAGTATAAAGGGATGTGGAAAGAAATTAAGATGCATTACTGAATCACTGAACTCCCTTTTACCCCCAAAGTTGTTTTGGAAACTTGGTTAACAAATAAGACCGATAATATTCAGACTCACTTTGATTTCGTCCAACAAATAGTTATGAAGGATTGCCTTTATTTCAATTTGTTCTCCACGGACAGCTGAATAAGGTAGTCTAAGATCAATGAAGAATTTCTTCAGGACAACTATCTTCAATGTGTCATCTATACAGATACCTTTAAGACGAACAGAGGAGACAGGAATGAGTAATGTGACCACAATGAAACCAGAGGAAAAATGGGAGCATGTATCAGATAAGAAGGTAATAAGGACAAAAGCTAATGAGACTACATGGAATTGAGATGTGTTGGATACGAGGCACATGCACAGGCTAAAGAAAGGAATGGACACCATGGGTTGGAGACAGGCTGATTCCAGTAAGATGCCAGGTGGTGATTGAGTCTTTCAACGCAGTCCTTTTCTCCAACGATGTTGTCTTACTGAATTATGGGAAAAACTTCTATATGTCAAATTTGGATTACATACTTAATCTTAAATGCTTCAATAATAAATTATAAATCACAAACCACAAAACATGAACAATTAAGATCAACGTCCTGGTTAAAGAGATCTTTATGTAATTTATTCAGTTTACTCACCATTTAGGATCGTTGTTAGGGCAAAGAGGGAGTTTGTAATCTACCCATAGCCAACTTTCAGGAAACTCTGTACGAGTACCAATTTGCCCACTGTCCTTGAAGATAATTTCCCTCTCCTCGCCTAAAGGATCGGATGAAAAAGGTAAGATATAGTAATGTAAATAATTTCTGCTTTTAATAATTTTTCTTTCCATATTCTTTAGAAATCTTCTTCCAAAGGGTTTTTCCTCAGTCTTCATCTTTTCTTTCTGCCATGATGTAGTTTGCCAAGGCAGTCTAGATAAGACCTCGGGGCATTTATTCTAGTGTCAAAGATATCAAAGATTACCCAATGCCAACCAAGTCCATTCACCTCATCCCCAATACTTACTGCGAGCCGCGTAGAGGGCTTCAGTTTTACTTTCAGTTCGTAGTTTGGTTAGCTCTTGGCAGCACTTGAGGAAGGCATCAGCACAGGCTTTCCCATCTGAGATGTACTCCATGCGCCGCTCACAGCTGTACGATAGCGGCGTTTCCGCCATCCCATCCAAACAACACTGGCGCAGCAAGCTGTCTTTGTAATCACTCACTGAGAGGCAAACAGCAGATGTGAATGTTAAGGTGTTGAAAGGAAAAGTGATGTGAACTATTGAAAAGTATAAATTTGTAGGATAGTGACTTTTCACATCTGAATACATTTATATCAACAATGCTGATCGTGTTACTATAGGGAACTTGGTATTAATGAGAGAGAACTATGCTGTGTACACTACATACACAACAACTTGTTTGGTGGCTGCATTTTACTCACAGAGGGTAGTTCTAACATCGAGTGTGGGGGTTACGGCGGTACGTTTCTTCCTGGGTAAAACTTTGCATTTGAATACTGGAACAGAACAATGTATTATATTAAACATAACGTAATAATGACATCAAAAGTAACAACAAAAACAATATATATAATAGTGCCATCATTAGATTTTTTTGCATGAAAAAACCCCCCTCAACAATTAACTACTTCTACAAACGCAACTATTGAAAAGATTATAACACCAAGATTCTGTGTTTGTATAATCTTGCTTAACCTACTGCCTAATAATCTGTTTCTGTATTCACTATAAATGACTCTGGATAAAAGCGTATCTTAAAGCTGCTGTATCGTTCTGTTGTCATTGCATCCCTCGGCCCCACCCATTAAGCATCTTTCACCTGCCTTCATCATCATGTGCTACGTGAGCGAAGTGCTAAAAACTATTTAAGTCCTTAAACAGGTTAACGTTTCGACAGCCCCGAAACGTTAACGGCCCACCGGGAATTCTCCCGACTCTCCCGATTACCACTCCGCCACTGTGTGTGTGTGTGTGTGTGTGTGTGTGTGTGTGTGTGTGTGTGTGTGTGTGTGTGTGTGTGTGTGTGTTATCGTTATTCGATAGCCTGGTAATGTGTATAGGCTTACGTACGGTAGAAATATTCATACTGGTTTAAACTGTCCAACTGAACACTCTCTGATCTCATTAAAAGGCTAGCCGTACGACATCAAGGGATATTTAGAATAGACAAAATATGTGATTAATTACGAGTTAACTATGACATTAAATATTTTAATCGCTTGACAGCACTAATATAAATATCTGGTAACACTAATGCCATACGAGTAAATTCCAAAAATAGTGGTTTAGCAACATTTATAATACTTAAACAAGCATTGTTTTCAACCATTTTATCCAACAGGTTGCATTAATACAGTGTAAGCAGGGATATTTTAGATGTCAGCCCCCCCCCCCCCCCCCCTTGGGTCTGGAACCAATGACAATCTTGCTGTGAGGCAGCAGTGCTATCCACTATTGCATGTTTTAAATGGCCAAATAACGACAGGAAGAAACCTATGAAGGGAGAGAAAGTGAGAATTAGTGGAGTGTTTGGAGTACCTTCTCTGTCTGCAGTCCCGATAACGTCGCTCTGAAACAACAGTCCTGCATCATAGAACACGTTCATGCTGTCCTCCCCTCCACCAGGTGTGCATCCTGTATCTTCCTTCTCCACTACATCCCACACCTGGAGGGGGTGCAGAAAAACAATAACTTCAGTCTGATATTTTATTCCATTGTATGACCATATACCTAAACGTCCTTCAGTTTAACTGTTTGGGTCGGTGTTTTGAATTATAAATATATAAGATACATACATGAGCCTTTAGTGATACATGTTTACTGCAATGTTGTGGAAAGGTCAAGTAAAAAGAAATTAAAGAAAACATGGAGAAACTGCCTTTCTCTGAGTGAGGCGGTGTTTGTTGTTGAGGGCGTAGACTCCTTTGTCCACTGCTACCAGGCCGACTGTGGCTCCTGGGTCGCCTGTGATGGTGTAGCGGTATGTTTGTCGAGGCTCTGAGGGAAGGGCTGAGGCTGGAACCAACTTCAACTACAACAGTTTTGAGGCAAAAGAACAGGGGTTTCATTTTATAATTGAAAAAGCTCTGAAGCCGATACTTGAGATGAGATTTTGTTTTACAGGATAAAACACGGCTATAATGGTGTCAGCTTCTCCTCACCGAGCCCATACAGGTGTCTATGACGTCCACCCAGACAGAGTCGGAGACCACCTCACTTCGATCGCGGAGGTAAGCAATAATGCGGAATGATGGCAGCATTTCTTTGGTGACTGGTAGCGTCATTGCTATTGTCGTCAACTCCACCCTGAAACGGCCATGTTTCACCAGCTGGCCCCTGCTCTGGATCTGAATACATAAACAGGCTCATACATCAGAGGGCCTTCATTAAACCACATGAACCAACAAAGGCATAAGCATGGGAAGAGGCAAGTACGTCTTCTGCTAGATACACGTTCAACTTTACTCACCAGATAAGTGATATCACGCATTTTATCTGGAGCATTGAGATTCAAGGTGATTTGGAGGTTATCTCCTAATCTCACTTCAGATGAGCCCACACCTGCATTGGCAATAACAGAAATAAGCTCCAACCATTATAACTCTAACTATTGCAAAATAGTAGACGACACATGAAGAAAGGCACAAATATCAAAGTGACGTTACAGTAAGTGACGTTACGCTTATGTAACAGTGGTGCTATGTAAATTGGTTCTTTACCGATGTGTATGTAGCTGCTGATCACGCTTTTGTAAGGATGGGCTCTCATAGTTGCTGATGTCTGTCTTTTGTCTAAAACGTCTGGATCAGCGGTTCTTGCCTGTCATAAATATAAACATAAAAATACATCCAACTTTTTTTTATCCATTTATAACATTTCTTTATAGAAATAAACGGTAACTTTCCAGTAAAACTGTGGTCTTTTGCACCTAGAATGTAGTTGGTGAATATTTATCTGGTACTTTATCTTAACCACACACTGATGGACACAGAGCATGTTTAAGAAAAATGTATACATATTAAAAGTGCTCATGTGACTTACAGTAATTTCCAGATGTTGAAGAGAACCTTGAACATAGTTGATAGGGGCCCTGGCTAAACCACTTTTGGTCGTTCTGACTTCAATGTCACCTGGGTCCACTCGTACTGGTATGTCAGCGGCTGGAGACCCGTCAGGGTACTCAACATAAACCTAGCAAGAGACAAACAAGACACACTCAGCCCCCCCGGAAAAGCATACACAATCTTAGCTTAAGCCTGGTTCTCTGTTTAGGTTGTGAGGCATCTTTAGATAGAAGAAAAACCTCTAGCTTGAAGTACCATAATTAGACACATATAGAGCCTTTCCGATAAATTACTGTTGTGGTGCCTATGAGTGTGGCCTTTATACAAAGGTGTATGACCAAATTCGCTCGGTGCAGGTTTTGCCACTCTGCGATTTCACACAAAATGACCTTAGGTAAATACTCATACTTTTTTTCTGCTGATCCGTAATCCAGAATAGTGCATTTATTTGCCTGCTCTTCCATAACGCTAGTGCTGCGGGGCAATTTCATTTAAACTTTGCATAATGTTGCCCGGGCACTGCACTGCGGCTGCCCACTGCTCCGAGTGTGCCAGTGTGCCCCCATGAGTGTGGACCTCTGACAAGGTCACTCCTCTGTGTGTGTATGTGCAAGTGTGTGTGGGTACACCAGCTCCCGGATGGGTCAAAAGCAGAGAAAGAATTTCCCCCAAAAAGGGACAATAAAGGATATCTTAACTTAATGAACCAACCTCTCTTTAGGTTTATGATCAAAGCAGTCTGACTTTGTTGAAACTTAAGTCGGTCGTGATTCCAAATAAAGCCCTCACAACAGCGCTGACATACAGCCTCCCTATGACTTCCAACACTGCTCAAAACCTTGCCGTGTATCCAAGCATCAATACCACTCAGTAAAATAAACACAGAATAAGACCATCGAATCTTCCGACGTGTGTTGTCTTTTCTACTACGGGACGATACGCGTCGCATAGAAAAGAGTGTCTTTGCAATGAAAAGAGTGTCTTTGTGAGTCTTTGACACTTTCAGCAACACGTGAAGGCCTTTGGACATGATTTGATGTACTCTACATGTAGTTACTGCGGTCTTCAGAAGTTTTTTTTTGGTTTAAGCAAGTGTGGCTTATGTATGAAGCGGTCTATGTTTGTGTAATTAAGGTAATCAAAGCCTGTGCACTATATGTCAAGTCTGTACGTGAAACAGGCTAATCAATGTAAGAAAAAAATTCAAAATTGTTTTTTCATCAGACCTACTGACCCATTGTACAGAGGGTTGTCTCCGACCCTCTGTGGTGAACCTGCAGCATTCAAATTAAATCTCTCATGAACCAAGTCCAGAAAAGGATTCTGAATGCACATGGTATATTTCTCTGGATCTGCATTTTCCTGTCTTTGAATGAGGGGGAGATTTCTGTGGGGATGTGTTTGTGTTATGGATGGATTTATATTGGGTGTATTCATATTAATGTATATTAATTAATAAACTTCTAGGCCATCATTAGATAATGAGATAAACTTGAGAATGACATCTTATATCCTAAAACACAACCCACATTCAAAATGGTTGCTATTCATTACAAAAGAAAGTGCTTTACCAAAACTTCAAAGAACATTGTTGGTTTGTAATACTTTGGTGTATTCTTGAAATTGATTGCATAAGGAGATGCAACAATATTGATGCCTTGTTTCTCTGCTTCCACTAATTCACTACCTGGTTGGACAAAAAGTACACTCACACACACACACACACACACACACACACACACACACACACACACACACACACACACACACACACACACACACACACAGTGAGACATTTCTCTTAAGAACAAATGATGACTCAATATTTTGATTTTAATATAGATGCAAACATAATCCACTCACCAGATGCCGTCAACACAGTGACAGCAACATATATGGAACTCTTCACCTCATTCTCAATGTCTGGATAGGTTTCTAGGATTTGTGCCCTAGTTAATGTGGCTTGTGCTTTACCATTTAGTACCTGACAAGATAAGACCATTTCTTAATCAATGTTGTTATTGAATACGTAGTTACCAATAAATCCTGATCGAGTTGTGACTTCAAGAGGGAAATATGCTGACCATCACTCGCTGAATGGAGCCTGGGAAACTATGTTTTTCGTTGTTTTTATCAATCATCCCAAAGACCACATAAGCACTCCCTTCCACTTCTTTCCCAAACAGATACCTGAAAGCACAGATATTTCACTTGAGTAACTTCATTATCAACACATAATTATAAATATGTTTCTATATCCTACAATATCCCCTAAAATGTTGACCTAAACTCACGTGGCTCTGATGTCTACGGTCAACATCTCCTCATCGACATAGAAGAATGGTTTATCAGGGGTAATTGTAACCTCAAAGCTAGGTAAAACTGAGAAAAAATGATCAGTGTTAAAAATATTCAATCAGATTAACCTGAAATATTTCATAATGGTAAACGTCTTACCATATTCTTTGACCTCAAACTCAGCAGAGTAGTTGTTCTGTTTGCTGTTCTGGAATGCGGCTACCACTTTCCACATCCCGGTACTACAAATATAACAAAACACACCCACACATCCCATTTAATCAGTACGATTGTTTTGTTGAAATTATTTTTTTTATATAATCATGAGCAAAAAAAGCATTTGCCCACCTCACTATTTCAGGAAGAACGTAAAGTCCAGAGTGTACTCCTGAAGTCAGTGAGACAGGGTCCTCTGATAAAATAATATCATCAGGAGTCTGTTAAAACAACATGTACCACACACACACAGACTTTTAGGAAGGTAAAGTATCAAATGATCTGAAACAAAACATTAGGAGAGAAAATGTAATGCCCTGAGATTAATATGCAAATATGATAAAGAAAACCTAAATGAATTTAGCGTGAGCATGTTTTTTTGGACTGCAGGTAATACCTTTATGAAATTAAAATGTTTTAGCCCTAAAAACAACAATAGTATTAAAAATACACAATGAAACTGTACCACAATATTAATGTTGATGATGGAGTCCTCGTCTGCTGTAGGTTTCATACGAGGTGTTACACCAAACACTCTATAATGAACTGAAAGAGACACAAGCAGGAAGACAATGTTGGTACGTCATTTTCATCCTAACCCTAGGATGACCA
This sequence comes from Gadus morhua, assembly GCF_902167405.1. NCBI lineage: Eukaryota > Metazoa > Chordata > Actinopteri > Gadiformes > Gadidae > Gadus > Gadus morhua. The sequence continues at coordinate 21,374,979 of NC_044050.1, read as the reverse complement.
GAGCCTCAACCAAATGCAGAACATAGAGTATGTTTTTGTGGGACACGTGATCAATAATGAGGTATTTAAAAATGTTTTGTCTTTCTATCTTAAAAAATAAAAATTCTCAATTGTGCTCATGTCGTATTCCCCCCTGTGTGATTCCCTCAATTATGCCATTTCAAAAACATGATTAAGAATTGAAATATTGCATTTCAATTGTAGCATTTCAAAAACACAATTGAAAATACTTGTTGTACTCAATGATTACTTATTCAGATTCAATGTTCAAGCTGCAGGTATTCAAATGAGACAAATGTGCCTTACAGAGCTTAATCAAGTCTACGTGGGTGGACTTGTGATCGCGGCTCATCGGACTCTGTGGCCCCGACATTAAGTTGCTATGGAGCAAATTGGTTCAGTTGGAGCCAGTGTAGTCCCACAAATCAGACTCGGCTTATTAGTCGAACATGTGACAGCAGAGCAAAGCTCAAATCTCTGACCAGGATGTTTTAATTTATTTACTTTTTTTAGAACAATCATGTTTCTGGAAACTGATCTGCAAGCCCATTTTTGGCTGACAGTGAACAGCAACTGGGAAGACAGCTGAAACTTCCTGTCCAGACAACGCCATGTTTTAAAAAGTGTCTGTTACACAATGTAGATTGGCCACTGTAGAAATACACTTATTAAAAATGCTTTATTATGAAGTTTCTCGGCTGTAGAATATCTCCATAACAAAATTAACTCAGCCTATTAACTGTTACTATTTACTGTTACTGACATATTCTGGCCCTCCCAAAGAGCCAGGCAGAGTGATCTGGCCCTCCTAAGAAAAAGTATGGAGAATCCTGATCTTGACCATATTTAAGGTAATGCATGGTGCATCAAAGGGATTCCAAGATGTGCGGGATGAAGCAGAAAGAGAAATAGAAGTAAAACTATGTCCACTGTACAATTAAAAGAAGAAAAACAGACAAAAAACGCTGCACAATCCCCTGAAAGTGGTTGGAATGGACCCCCCACTGACTGTTTACGTTCAGGGCTTAATATCACACAACAGATGACGGATTGATCAACACTGTTTTACTACTTATTTTAGAAATCAAACCAATTTTAGTTGTCTTTACTGTCACACATCACAAGTCCAAGTTCCAACAGTACTAATTTTAAAACTTCAACATTAGACATTTTAATGCTGACTATTTTCAGTGATGAAATATACCTCTACTGTTTGGGGTGTATAGAGGTTTGTCGGTCTGAATGAAGATGTAGCCTGACTGGAAGGAGACCAAGACCACTTTCTTCAGAATGGTTCCATCTGAAAAGCTTGCTTCCAGGGACACATGCTGCATCAGCGTAGGGTCATCTCTAAATTCCTCTGCCGGGATCTAACTCAACATGCAACAGGCACATTGTACAGGTACATAAAAGGTATGGTTATTAGGTAGGCTACTTTAAAATCACAAAATAATTAATTATTTAGCACAATGAATGATCACTGCATTCCGGAAGACCAAATGGTCATGCAAACAAATTTTCAAGCCAACCGAATAACTACAGAAAATAACAAATACAACCAACAGGGTAACCACCATACCTTAATTTCACCAAAACCTTGAAATTTATTATCTGTGTTTAGGGTCACAGTTGTGGAGCCCAGTTCAAGAGCCCCAGTTGGGAAGGTCTTCACAGATATTTTAACATCAATGGCTGCCCCTGAGCATTCGTGACACTCCACAAATATGTTCTCTGTTGCTCCAATACGCAGCAAGTTAGGAGCAGACAAAACCTTCCTGGAATGGAAAGAAGAGGAACATAGACAAGAAACACAAAGATTTTCACAATTTTTTAAAGAGGTGAAATCAAGCTTTTTCGACTTTTCCCTTCGCTTTAAGGCCCATTCACACCCTACGGTAAATGGGCCTTTAAGGGGGGGCCTTTAAGGGTGTGAATGGGCCTTAAGCCAGGCCCATTCACATTTCACACCCTACGGTAAGTGGGCCTTATGGTATGACGCATGTTTTACGTCTGCTAAGCTAGCAAGGGGGAGCATTCACGCTCACCAAGAATGCCCCTCAATTAGTCTGTTTCCCAATGTGAAGGAAGCATGCTCAACGGCGATCCTTTCAAGGACGCTACTTCATAGAACGCCGACAAGCACTGCTCCAATGTTGAGAACACTCGGAAATTCGCACCCTTTATTTTTGAGAATTCCAAGGTTTTTTGCATCGATGGAGTCATGGACACACGGAGCCTCAACAAGCTAAAATACCCACAATCCTTTGTGTTCACACGTTGAGCGGGATATTTAAAAATTGTGTATTGAAAGCAATACACGTTGCTTTACACAAGTGAAGTTATTTAACGGTTTCAGAAATATTTTGTGCCGTATTGCTTTTAATCATGTAAATGCAAAAAATTAACCTGTGCAATCTCTTTCAAACGTTTTTGCAACGTAATGATAGGCTACATTTTGCATGGATTGATTTGTTTTTGTGACGCAAAAAAGCACATCAACTGCAATATTCCGCACATAGGCACAAGGGAGAAGCACCAAACATATAAACTGCAATAACTGCACATGGCCAAAAAATGGCAGCACCATAAAAAATGATGAAAACGGGAGGCGGGCTCTCAGAACCATAGCCAATCAGAGCACGTTCTACGTCATATAGGCCACGCCTACTCCATATCTAAACAGAGCAGGCCTCAGAAGACGTCAGAAACTCTAGAGGCAGGGCAACCTCGGATGCCCTGCTTATCGTCTCTCCGCGCGCGTAAATACAATTCCCCTTGTATTAGGGGAATACAGGAATGTAACCCTATTCTAGTATTACCCCCAAATGCAATTATTAACTGATCAGACAAGAAAATTAGGCAGTGAGGATTAATGGTTTGTTCACACCAAAAAAGATGGGGCGGCACACTTGCCCTTTGCCACTTAAAATACTGTTCGCCATTTTGAATGCAAAACTATGAGTCAGCAAACATGCAGCCAGTTTTTAATTTCACTAGAAAGCACAATAAAAAAAGATATCTAACTAAAACAGTACATCATTATATGATGTATACTATTAACTGGTTATACCTTAATGCACCTCTACATCAACCTTTTTTTCTTGAAGATGATGCAAGGTCGAAAACGAAATCTCCTGATAAATATCTTTAATATATGGTAAGCAAATAATTTCAGAATTGCAGATTTTGTTTAACTTATTTTCGCTTCACGCTATTGCTCTGTTATGATATGAAAGGTCAGGAGCAAAGCGCTGTTCCTATGTTAATCAAAGCATACTCACAATGGATCTCCGTTAGCAACAGCAGACAAGAAGAGGACCAGACAGGCCACACTCAGAGGATGTATTGCCAGACGCATCCTCACGCCTGAATGCAGGTCTGCTGAAAATGTAGTCTGTGGATCTCTCCATGAACCTGCTTTTTATTCAGTCCCACTTAACACGCCTCTCAATACACCCCTTTGGCACCCTCTCTTGTTCTCTGAACCCTGTCCTCTGCACACACATAGTTTCCCGGCAAGCAGTTAAGCAACTATTGGTTCTGGCAACACAAATATCCCCCCTGGCTCAAAAGGCTGAAGTGTTGTGTCATTTATTTTCATTGAGCATTTCGTTTATTAATTACCTTTAGAAACAAAAAACAAAAATGTTGAACTTAAATTGAAATAAAAATATCTTTTGTTAATTGAAAAGGATATCTTTGTTTTTTAATTTGTAAAATTCTATTGAGGTCTTTTATCAAAATGTAGGCCTGTTTGTGTTGTTGGCAAACCGTTTAGGCCTAACAGAGATAATTTGTAAATTATTATTACATTTAAGTGTTCTTTTTTACAGTGAATAGTCACAATTAATTTTTGGGGCAAGCACACTCTACTAATATTGAAGTAATAATAAGGGGGGTTGTTTTGACAGTCCACTACAGTTGGCTATTCAAATAACTCTATACCTATGATCATCAACAGGTGGCAGCGGAACGCTAGTCTTCCTCTGTGCATGTCTTTACGGACTATTGTTGGTGCTAACCAGGGCCGACGGACTGGGACTGTGATTGTTGCCGTTTTTGGACTCCCGGGGCTCTATATCTATATAATATAAGAAAATATATAGATATCTAGATAATTTTATAAATAATATCACAGCCAAAAGCTGTGTGCGCCTCCGGATGATAGTGTGGCGAGCAGTGCGGGAAGGACGAGACGGGAGCCCAGGTTAAGCGGTGACGCAACGCTCCTGCCTCATACACCGCACGACAACGAGAGCTGCCTTTATTTAAACACACCCACAACACACAGCGCACCGCACACCCAACCAACGGACATGCAAGTCTCGGAGACGGTGGCGGTGTCACACTAAATTTGTACCGGGGGCAAAATTTGTACCGGGCGCGTCATCATTACGTAATCCATTACAAACCTGCCTGTCAGCAGATGATCGCGTCGTCCGTTGCCGGGCAGGTTTCAAAAAACCTTCGCGCTCATGTTGCCAAAGACGAAATAACATAATACAGTTAACGGATCGCTAGATAATGTAATGTTTTGTTGGGTTCCTTAATAAACACACGATGTATCTTGGAACAGACATCAACATGCAGCGCGCCAATCCAACTGCGCATGCTCCGTGTGACGGTCTAATAACTGATGTTGATATCATTAAAGATAACACTTGTTTTTACTTTATATTTGTATTGTATTTAATTGTTTAATCCAATTTAGCAAGTAAACTGAGTGTTTAAAGCAGGTCAAGGACGAAATAGCACAATACAGATAACGGATCGCTAGATAGAAGGTTCGCGAATGTTCACGTCATTCGACGCGATCGTCCGTTGCCCGGCAACGGACGACGCGATCATCTGTACCGGGCGCGTCATCAATACGTAATCCACTCCAAACCTGCCCGGCAACAGATGATCGCGTCGTCCGTTGCCGGGCAACGGACGATCGCGTCGAATGACGTGAACATACATACTTGCTAAATTTGATTAAAAAATTTAATACAAAACAAATATAAAGTAAAAACAAGTGTTATTTGATATCAACATCAGCTATTAGTCACACGGAGCATGCGCAGTTGGATTGGCGCGCTGCATGTGGATGTCTGTTCCGGGTTAAGAATGTGACAAGGCGGGTTAATGTTACTTCATGGATGGGTCATGAATATAAAGCCCTTCTCTTCAAGATACATCTTGTGTTTATTAAGGAACCCACAAAACATTACATCATCTAGAGATCCGTTAACTGTATTATGTTATTTCGTCTTTGGCAACATGAGCACGAATGTTTTTTTAAACCTGCCCGGCAACGGACGACGCGATCATCTGTTGACAGGCAGGTTTGGAATGGATTACGTATGGATGACGCGCCCGGTACAAATTTGGCAGCCGGTACAAATTTAGTGTGACAGCGGCAACACTACACTCAAACAACAAAGACCCCTAACCCGTTAATCCCACTTATCTCAACGGTAAAAAATTGGCAAAAGGCAATAAACCACCTTTTCCCTACAGGTGTAGGTACCACCAGAGAATGTCTAATATGAGGAGAACTGGCACTCGCGGGTTATTTCCGGGTTTCTGGACTGGTTGCAGTAATAATCTTTGACCACGCGGGGCGCTCGTAGGCGAGTCCAGAATGAATGGGAGCCAACGGGGTTTTACCCTCAGAATCCACTTTTCTCACGATGTAATTTTTTGTCAAGTAATTTGAAAGTTGCTATCAAAGGGTGGGGCTAAAATAATAAACTCAGCTGAATATTGCATTTTTTAAGGTCACGTATCTGTTCTAAAAAGGTGTTCAAAAAATGCGATGACGTCACACTGTCAGAGGTACTGCTTTACGGCAGTTTCTGAATCCCTTCGGCACTTCCTTTTTCCCCGCCACGTGGAGGTAAGGCTTTTTTTTTTGCTTAATGCACTTGTTAGAGTTTTAGTGAGTTAATGTCAAAACAAGAAATGGGCGAATGTTTCACATATGTATGTTACTTACAGAGTGTTTTTTTTCTATCTAGTGCTAGCTGATATCAGCTGACTGGATCCTGGCTTTATTATGTCCATGGATGCTGGCTGTCGGCTGATTATCGGCTATGTAGCCTAGCCAATTTATGGTGGCTATTGAAAAGTAAAAGAACGGTATATGTATTAACATCATTCGATTTACGGATTAATTAATATATCAATATAATGATGATATCGTACTTTTGGTATTATATGTAACCCATTTTCTGAAGCCAGGCGTGATTTGATGACCCTGGTGTGTGCTACATAGCATCCCAGGTGTGAAATAAAATGCATATTTTTTTCATTTAAACTTAATATATAGTTATTTCGAGCCATTTTGTAAAATTAGGGTTAGCTGAGCCAGCTAAATATCATCACCTAAATACAGTAGGCCTCTTGCCTCTTGCTGCACCAGTAGTAGTAGCTGCTAACCTATAGGTCGAACTACTGGTTGCAAATTTGGGCGATAAACACCACAAAAATGAAGTTGTTGTATGTCTCCACCTGTCGTCTTCTCCCATGCGAATTATCCTGTAGAAAAGAAATAATGATGGCTGAAAAGAAGACGGAGCGCACGATCATTAACTTATTGATTTTTCTCTGGTCAAAGCGTATACCTACTTGACTCAGTTAAAATGCAGGGGCACATTAATTGAAGTTTGATTTATTTTTGTAGAACAATGTAGAGCAATGTTAAAGGATAAATTAATAAACAACAATCGTTGCATGTAGTAAAAGAAAAACCTCAAATGATCATTTATATTTATAGCGTATTCCAAAACGTATTTATTTACTTTACTAAAAGATATATATTTAATTTAATTGTTTTACATTTTTTTAATCTTTTTATTATTATTATATTCTCCACAGGAATAATTTGAAGACCGCTCCATCTAGCTCCCTCCACAGCCAGACACAGCAACGATCCTCCAGCTCCATTCAGGCCGTGAAGGTGGACAGCTTTCTCTGAGCTGCTTTGGCCGTTTGCTGTTTGCTCAGCCTCCTGTTCCTCTCACGGATTTCCCCCCCGAGCCTGCACATCACAATTTTTTTTATTGCTATTGTCTCCAATAGAATTGCATGCTCAGGGTGTGAGCTGAAGAGGCTTTTGAACACCCCCAGACTGCCCAGAGCCCTCTCCATTTTTTTGGTGATCTGGGTGAGAGGCCAGAAAGCGTCGATGTTCCGTCCAAATTCCCCCTCCAAAAGCTGGATGGCAGCGAAAAACCCTTCCGAAGGCCTCATTAGGTTTGCCGTTGCCGTGTATTTTTTTGCCTCCAGGAAGGGGTGGTCCTCACTTGTGGCGTAGCTGTGGTCCTGATGTCGGGCACCCAACAACAGCACCTCACAGTGTGGACAGGCCTGAACAATTTCCTCCTTTTGAAGGACCCGGACAAGCCAGCCAGCAACGTAGAACAGGCCCTCCTCCTGGATGCAATCGCCAACAGTCTACAAGTAAGAGAATATACAGTGTTACATTGAATATGAGCATGATCATATGTGAATGTCTTCCATGTGATTTATGACTGTAGCGGTGTGTCAATGCAGTATTTTGTCTTGTTGAGTTGACCTGATCTCCCACAATGTCCGATACCACTGGTTCTTCATCCTCCATCTCTGTTGTCAGGGTGGTAGGGAGGGCCATTGAGGTCATTGGAGCTGTTGAGGTGGAGGGGATTGCGTCCTCTGACATACTGGCTAGGGGGGTTGTCCCGTCATCCAGCTCGCAGTTTGATGCAGTCGATGCAGAAAGAGCAGGTAAAATGTTGGCTACACTCAAACCCCTGAGTGCAGCGGTGAATTCCCTCGCACTGGGATTGTATTTGTGCCCCCCTTTGCCCCGAATCAAGGAGAATAGGTTCTTAAAGAGCCCATGCCATTAAAATCACATTTTTCCTATTGTTTGTTAAATAACATAGGTCTGAATAAGTTTGTGAGCTGTGGTAAGTTTGAAATCTATGCAGTTTGTCTGCTGAATGCAATAGGCAATGAAAGGAAAAAGGCAGAAGAAATGAGCCGATCTGGATAAGGTGACACTGTGACGTAGCGTTGTCAAATTATTATTCATGGCCCTGCCCACTTGGTTGGTTCGTAACCACCCACCAGAATTCTGAATGAGTCGTGATTGAGCTAGTGCTAAATGCTAATACGTGTACGGTAGTTGCTTAGTTCGTAGTAACAGGCTAGTTACAGAATTTTGAATTCAATGGCAGAACGACATCGAACTACATGAACTGCGACATGCTGCCTGCCGCCGGTTGCCGCGAGGCACCACCGCCGCTGCCGGGCGGTGGTGCCTCGCGCCGGCAGCAGGCAGCGCACGGTTCAGTCTACTACAGATTGATGTGGAGGTGGAAGAACGAGAGACGTCGGAGAACCCGACGAAGTCCTTTGTGATTCATTATATCGTCTGGACGTGCACACAGCTTTTGGCCGTGATAATATGTATTATTTGATATAGATATCTATGTATTATATGATATTATTTAGATATAGAGCTCCAGGACTGTAACGCAAGTGTTGTACACTTCCTTGTTATTTGGATAACCGTTCTGCTGTTGGTGTGATGGCGCATAACACGTCGGACTCTCGTCTATGGTATTTCTACAACTAGACCCGTAGTGGGGGTTATCTCAGCCATGGTTGAGAATGAATTGGGGGAAAGGAACTCTGGCTTTGACTCCCTGAAGTCATGAACCACGACATGGAGGAGAAAGGGATTGTTGACCGCGGTCGTCTCCCGCCGGAGCCTCGCTGCCGATGGACCACCGCCTCGGCTTCAGGATGCGGTGATTAGCGCTGACCGCTGCCGAGGCGGCGGGAAGCAGGGCTCAAGCGGGATACATTCGCGGCCAACAATCCCTTTCTCCTCCATGTCGTGGTTCATGTAGCCTACTTCAGGGAGTCAAAGCCAAAGTTCCTTTCCCCCAATTCATTCTCAACCATGGCTGAGATAACCCCCACTACGAGTCTCGTTGTAGAAATACCAGAGACGAGAGTCCGACGTGTTATGCGCCATCACACCAACAGCAGAACGGTTATCCAAATAACAAGGAAGTGTACAACACTTGCGTTACAGTCCTGGAGCTCTGCTCTATATCTAAATAATATCATATAATACATAGATATCTATATCAAATAATACATATTATCACGGCCAAAAGCTGTGTGCGCGTCCAGACGATATAATGAATCACAAAGGACTTCGTCGGGTTCTCTGACGTCTCTGGTTCTTCCACTTCCACGTCAATCTGAAGTAGACGGGGTCGTTTGAGATTCATAATAACCTATCGTCTGGAGGCTCACACAGCTTTTAGCCGTGATAATATATATTATATGATATAGATATCTATGTATAATATGGGTTTCTAAGAGGCATTGCGATACATCCACCGTAAACAGAGCGCATGGTACCGTGGCTACAAGCTGCTCAGGGCCAGGTGATAATATATATTATATATTATATGATATAGATATCTATGTATAATATGGGTTTCTACAAGCCATTGCGATACATCCACCGTTAACAGAGCGCATGGTACTGTCAGTGGCTACAAGCTGCTCAGGGCCACACCCCCACCCCCCTCCTTGACCTGCCTTGACACGCCCACCGTATACAGAGCGCATGGTAGTGGCTACAAGCTGCTCAGGGCCACACCCCCACCCCCCTCCTTGACCTGCCTTGACATGCCCACCGAAACAGAGCGTTTGGGGGAAGCTCAATGTGCGACTGTTTCGGAGTGACTGTAACTCTGCACCACGGCTGAATTTCGGGATCGTCTTTGAATACTGTGTTTGTGGCCCACTAATACCTATATTAAAGCATCATAAAATAGAATGGTATGGGATCTTTAAAAAACAAAAAAGCAGGTGGTCAAAATCCTAGTTTTCAACAGGTAACTTTTTTATTTGCAAAGTAATTGTGTGTTGACCTACCTCAATGCAGTCCTGGTTCAATTTTGAGGTGCACAGATACTTCATTCCTGTATCTGTGCACCTCTTGTGGACAAGAAGGACACTTTTTATTGAGAGGCACATTCCGTGCTGGGAAGGAGGTGGCTTACGCTGAGATCTGGGGGGGGGGGGGGGGGGGTGTTAGTGTGATCCTTAGCCTAGATGTTGATTTGGTGCAGTTAGATTGTTTGTCTTTTCTTTCTTCAGGAGAAAGAAATGGCTGACTGACCTGAACTGCCAGCTTGCCACCCAGCTGATGCATTCCCTCAGGAAGTTCTCCTTCTCCTGGGGCCCGTTTCAGAAAGCAGGTTTAGTGAAAACTCTGAGTTAGTTAACCCTGAGATGAGGGAAACTCTGGTTTTTCAGTTTCACAAAGCCAGTTCAGCTTTAGTCTGAGTCAGTTACCCTGGCAACATACTCCGTGAACCTAACCTGCTCGCTGGCAGGTTTTCTTCAACTAACCCCGAGTTTCTCCTGCTCTTAAGTTGAAGCCTGCAGACTGAAGGCAGTGGCAGACATGGCGTGTCCTTTTATTGAAGAGCCAGTTGATGTCGAGGCGCAGATACTTGGATGTTTTATCATTCCCTGATGAGTTACCTGTTTGAGCGTTTCCGTTTCACTGCATCATCAATAATTTATATAAACAATATTCTCAGCCCTCACATCGCTCACATGACACATCGTGGACACGCTCTCAGTTCCAAGCAAATTCTTTGTATTGCACTTCGTTTTTTTGCCAACTGCAGTTTTTTGTATAACGTCGGTGATGCAGAGCATGTGTCCAAGGCAACTGTCTGTCGGGCTGTCCGGAATGTGACACTTGCACTGAAACGGCTACTATGCACGTTTGTAGTGTTCCCAAGTCACAGACCCACCAGACTTCTCAAAGAAGAGTTCCACAGAATTGCAGGTATCAGTCTAAGCAGTAATTCATTTATGCTATAAAGCTTTGAGACTTGAAGCACTAATCAGTCAATTTGATATATTTTAGGGTTTCCAGGTGTGATTGGCTGCATAGATGGCACTCACATTCCTATCATAGCTCCTTCAATAAATTAAGGAGATTATGTGAATAGGAAATCTGTCCACAGCATTAATGTACAGGTAGGCCTAAATAGTAGCCTTTAACATTCCAAATGAAATATGCTTCACTATACAGCTAATTACTGTTCTCCACTGTGAAGATCATATGTGACGCAGCCCACATGATAAATAATGTGGAGCGAAGTGGCCTGGGTCTGTGTATGACTCACAAATGTTTCGTGAGTCTACACTGAGTGCCAGATTTGCCCGTGGTGAGTTTATATATATAGTTTATATATCCAGTATATAGTTATATCCTATGATCAATATTTTGTTTCCTCCTATTACAACTGAAACAATAAAGTGTATCTTGTATTATCATAGGAGAGTTTGATGGTTATCTACTCGGAGACAGAGGGTACCCCTGCCAGCGCTATCTGCTGACCCCTTACCCTGACCCTGACCCTTGCCCACAGCAACACTACAACTTGGCTCACTGCAGGACACGAGCCAGAGTGGAGATGACCATCGGCATACTCAAGGCCCGGTTCCAGTGCCTTCGAAGGCTCAGGGTCACCCCAGAAAGGGCTTGTGACATTATAGTGGCATGTTTGGTTCTCCACAACATTGCCACTATTAGAGGAGAACAATGTCCTACTCTTTCCCCCAATGATCCAGATAATAATCCTGACCCCCCTGCTGATGCACGAGATGGAAGAGCTGTTAGAGACATGATATGCTTCAATCATTTCTAACTGACTCTGCCTTTTTTCTGTTGGCTATAATGGAGGTCAAATTTTAAGATAACCAGAAAACACAAATTTGGAGACTTGTATGTATAAAAGGCATTTAGGTGTTGCTTTCATATAGACAATATTAAATACTGGCAGTGTTGGGATTTTTCTTTGTTTAGCAGATTTCCCTAATTACTTAAATATATCTATCACATGTTGAATGCAGCCACTAAATGCTGTTTAATGAGGGCAGGCTAAACAACATCACAATTGCTTGTACTTAAATTATACCTCATCTGTTTGAACTACATTTTTATATTTCATTTTTAGTTGCAGCCAAGTCCGTTTGGGGCCTGTTGGGTTGCACCTGTGCGCACAAACACACATATGGAATATAATTGTTGAATAAGTGGAACATTCAAGAGAAAACATTTTCTTTTTCTCAAATACTCTGACTCGGTCAGCTATTTTTTTCCACGCGAGCTCCCGCTTTTTGGCTGCTGCCATAGTATTGCTTTTTAGTAAAAAGATATGCTCGCTTTCTGCATATGCAGTCATTAAGATTTGCAACTCCGCTGGGGAGAAGTAGGAGGATCGAGGCTTGTTAGTACTTGTTGCCATGGTGAATCATGTTATCTGTGTTCCATTGATGAGGGCTTTTTATATCCTCATGCACGAGCTTCACTCAGAGTTACCTTGACTCAGAGTTGATTGAACTAAGCGTTATCACCTGTTCTGAAACCAAAAATTCAGAGTTTTACAGCTCAACCTAGAGTTAAAGGTTGGGTACGGAATTCGCTTTTTTGGCAATTTTTGCAAAATTACTTGAAATCCTTATCATAACCCGCTTACAGCCACTTAGTCAGAAGTACTGACATGAAAATTAAACTTGTCAATCATCTGTGGAACGGGCAGGGCTCGAAAAACTCCAGCCAATCATTTCCATTGCCACCGAGTTGCATTGGACAGTAAGTACGTCAATCAAACGGTCGTACTGCACTCCCCCTCCCCCGCGCGCGACCCCTTCGTGCAGTACTCGTGACCCAGAGCTCGTGACCCAGAGCAAGCTCCTGTTTGTTGTTATCCTGCGGTAGCTACTGGAACTAGTTAATCCACATTTGGACCTAGCAGTAGAAGACAATTTCCATGGCAGACAAGACGCCACCACCACCACCAGCAAAGAGAAGGAAAACTCTTTTTCAGAGAGTAATTGATAATAAAAACGCTGAAAGAGAAAAACTGAAATCAAGAATAATCCTAGGCGCTGCTTTCAAACGTTGGCGGCAACTGAAGGACGAGAAGGGTCTAAAAACCGATGCTTGTGTGGCGGTTGACCTAGTTTCAAAGTTTATACCGTCTATACTCGGTAATACCGGTGTTGAGACGAGTGTATTACTCGGTGTGAAAATGTCCACACCGCGGCAACCCTAGTGAAAACCAGGACTTCCAATACAATTATATGAAACAAACATACATTTTCTAAAAATAATAATGATTTATGTGACCGTTTAATGTTTATAACATCTGGTGCAACCATAGCCGCGAGAACGTATTCTCAGCAGGGGGTGCTGGAAAAAAAAACCCGGCCCGCACTAGACTCGCAACTCGTCACATTGATAAAAAAGATATATAGCAGCGCAGCTCAATTACACCAGTGCATGCGCGCAGTTGAAAATCGATCGTTGTGTTCACTTCCTTCACACCATGGTTCACATCCAGCTGCTCACAGAACAAGTTTAGCGCACCACCGCTACCCTCACACTTTTTCATATAACCTTTTTTCAGCACTAGGTCATATGAGCATTAAATAAATGCTTTGGTGTACACATCAGTAGGCTACGGCCTATTTGCACTACTGTTTAGTGGCAATGCAGTGTTTTATTCTATGCCTTTTTATTTTCGTATATTAATACAATTTATTTATTCATGAAATCAAGATCTGGTCTTCAAATCTTTTTTCCAAATATAGGTCGTCTTACAATGGGGTTTGTGTTTATATTCGGACCAATACGGTACAGCGGGCGCTCACATGACGTTAAGCATTTCCTGGTGCATAATGTGACGCTTCAGAACCTAAAATCCCGTTTCTCCCCGTTGACACGACAACACATAACCGGCGTTTTCAGAAATCTCCACTTTGGCCGGAGTTTTTAGAAATGATCGTTTTCTGTGATAAGACAGGGCCTCGGACAGGGGGTGTTGCAGCACCCCCAGCACCCCTACTTCCCGCGGTACTGGGTGCAATTTACAGCTGAATGTAGTGCCATGTTGTTAAACGAAAACCTACGCTAGCCTGGCTCGCTCTCGCGCATCTCTGTTCGCGCTCGTGCATGATTGCGCGTCCAGGTACTTGGAATGGGTGGAGTCAGAGTCAGCGTTGAAGGAGAGGGGGTAGGACCATTTGAGTTGTGTATTTTCAAAATCTGCTGGCGTTTCGCAAATCGCGTACCCAACCTTTAAGGCTTTAACTTAGAGTTTGTTGAACCTGCTTTCTGAAACGGGCCCCTGGTTACCGGAGCCTAGGGGTCGTCGCCAGGGGTTAGAATCCTTGACTGATCTGCAATTAGTATAGTTGTAGATAGTCGTAGTTAGTGGGGTCAAGGTAGGTAGGTCGTAGTTAATGGGGTGTAGTTAGTAAGTTGTATGTTTGTAAAGTTAAGGTGCTATTTTTTTTTTACATAATTACCTGGAATTTAGCACATCAAAAAGGTGATTTAATTTGGCTACACAGTCAGCTGTATCTTTTGCCTCTGCTGGCAGTCTCTGCAATGTTACCATCGCAGAAATGCCTGGATCACAACAGATTAGTGGTGAAACGGATCAGTGTGTCCACGGTTCGGTTCAGATAACCGTTTTGGGCCTCGGTTTCGGATACGGTTCGGATTAGGATCATGTCCGTGATAGTAAAAAGACAGACTTTTTTTTGACGGAGGGTTTGGGGGAGAAACACAAAAATGAATGAGACCCACAGGCTATTTGCAATGTGTTAATTGACTGCAATCAGACAACTTGCAAGGCTTTTTTGTGCAATAAACAGTACCGGTTCTTTCAATACGCACACTACGCACGTTGCGTAGGGCCCCGCAAATTTATTATTTATAATAAAGGCCCAGTAAAAAAAAAAAAAAAAAAAACCTGACAACGTAACTGTCCGTCGCGGACGTCAGATAGCTACCCATGCGCATCATTGCATCATCAGTGTAGAAAGATGAAGCGGAGCTATCGCTTGGGGAAAAAAAGAAAAAATCGCTCCATACCCCCGTCCCCCCGTCAACAATCGCTCCATACAAGAATTCTGCCTAGGGCCCCATGGAGGTCTGAACCGGCTCTGGCAATAAATGTTCCCCTAAATGCATTTGAAAACATGGTGCACTGAGTGTAACATGTAAGGGATAACGGCCGACGAGGCTTAGAACTCTGGTGATACTGACGGTCTGAATCCACAGGGTATTTTTGTTGAAAGGCCGACGAGATTGATGTTTGAATGGTCTTTGAAGATGAGCCCAGATCTTTTTGTTCCACTCACATTAATTGGGTGGCTGCTGCGAAGGTGTCCTGCCATATTCGAAGTGCTACCCGAGGAGTAAACGAAGGACGAGAAACAGTGTTTGCATACTGTCCTTTGCTTGTCAACTGTCTTTTACCCCTGATCATCGCACTCCACACTAAAACCAAAATGATCCCACACGGCTGACTTTAATGAGGCTGGTGCTTCCTCAAATTTCCTCTTATTGTCATTTCCATTCATCTTTTCCATTCATAAATTGTCATGGACCGCTTAAAATTTAAAGCCCAGTTTGTTTTGAACGCTGACAGGCTGAAGGGAGGGGCGGGAAAAGTCTCATTGGCTCGGGCAGCACTGGAGAGAATGCATTCCGCTGGGTCCTAAACACCCTTTTGTATCGGACGTAGGCTACAGTAGGCAAAATACGCTACATAAGGCAATGCCTTCATGAAACCGAAATCCGCGGATCTCCAGAATGCTCCGAACTGTGGTAAACGAACCGAACGGATTCGGATACAATTCGAATCCGCTGCAGGCCTACAACAGATACGACCATTGAATAGGTGGTCAGTGTCACATTACAATCTGCTGTTAGTAATTGAAGAAAAGTCTTTCAGAAGATGAAAAAATTTACCAGCAGAGACAGTGTGGCTGAACACCTGTGCAGCCAAACTGACATGCATCTTGGAAAATGCTGGCAGCAGAATGTGCTTATCAGTAAGCTTCGGGGCCATGCGAATAGTGTGGAGCTTGTCCAGCTCATAGAATTGGCTGATGTGCTTCCAAAGAACCGTTTTTCCTTGTGTCTAAGGATGTAAATACATACATATGTGAATCATTGTGATATCTTGTATGTTCAGTATGAGTCCTTGCAATTGTGATTGCTTTGTTTACTAGGCTTACCTGTAGGGCATGTTTGAACAGGTTGTTCCTGATTGATTTCAGAAGGTGAGGGACATCAAAAATCACAGGAACCCTCTGAACCCCCACCAGGATACAGTGGGACTCCTCACCTCCCAGAGGGTCCAGGCTAGCCCCAAGATTCCGCACAGCCTTCACATTAGGGCTTCCCTGGTCACATATTACTGCCTGCACCTTTGAAATTGGTTAATACATTGTTGTCAATACAAGGTTGGAGTTAATGTTCATTTGTTCATTGTTAATGCTGCTATTTAAAAAATAAATAATAATACAACTCTTCGCACTACATACTGTCAGCCCTATATGATGTAGGTGGCGAATGGCATCCTTAATGACGGTAGCAATATCATCTGCTGGCATTGAAGATGGGGAAAAGAAGTAACCAACCGTCTGTTGAAAGAAATGCCTTAGGTAAATGTGTTTGAATATACACGGCAATATCATAAATGTTTTTCTAAGGTATGGCTTGCCTGCTTCCATTTCCCCATAATGCCCCTAGCCATGACGACCATCGCTTGTTTTGCTGCAGCCCCAGATGCAGATACACCATAAATGGCATCGTTCTTGCGATCGTAATCAAATTGTTTTTTGATTGACATCTCGTCCAGGACGAGCGTACACATCCTCTCCACAGGGGTCATGGTGGCGGCGATGACTCCCATTTGGGAGATGATTCCCTGTAGGAAGCCAGGCTGTCAGGAAATAAAAGGTTAATAATCAGATTTTGTTCAATCTTAAAATTGTGAAACTGGTCGAAGTTGAGTAGTCTTATTTAATAAATTCGTATTTACAGAGAAATATCCCACACGTGCGCTAACGTAACGCCGAAGTGTCCTTCCAGAAGGAAGCGAGAATATGGCCTTCATTTGTCGGTAGGCCTTTGGGCTGCTGTGTAACAGCTGCAGCCCTAGATCCTTCATGTGCCTGTTGAACCTTCTCCCTCTGTCCTTTTTCCCTGCCTCTGACAGTTGTGCCCTAATGAAGTTCCGGCAGCCCTCAGGACACCTCTGGAGCCTCTCCTCCATAATTTCATGGGGACTACGAAAAAACAAGGTGGTGTTAAAATGCAATATGCATTCCCTTAAATCAAGTCTTGATAATTCTAAAGGCATATTTTGTTTATGTCTTTCATCTTTCATTGACATTACTTGGATTTTTTTGGCATGCCAGCTGGCTTCCTTTTCCTGCGTCTTAGCCTTTGCAGCCTTGCAAGGCGTGCCTCTAGTTGTTTTATTCTCTGAAATAACAAAAAAGGCATCCTTTATGTGTGTCTACTACATAATAATGCTAGTCAGAATTTTGAAATTGAAGAAGCTCAGAACATCACCTGGTCCTTCTTTTGGAGACTGCTGTGCAGAATTGTCACCTGAGCCTCAGCCTGTTCTTTGGTGCCTCCATTTGACTCTACTGTCCCTTCTGCGCTCTCCTCTGTCCTTTCCTCCATTTCAACTGTTGTCTCTAGAGTCTCCTCTGTCCTTTCCGGTATAATTTCTGCTGTCTCCTCTGTGCTTTTCTCTGTCCCTCCCTCTGTGTCTATACCTGTCTTCTTCCTCAGATTGACTCTGCTTAGCTTTTGAGGATTGAATCAGTCAATATCAAAGGATCATTTAAAGTTATTTCATTCAATGTAATGTATGTAAATGTTATTTCAGGGGACTGTCTTAATTATTTGTAGGTTGGTCTTGGTCTCAGTTATGTTACCTTCTTTTTTTTTTCGCCTTTTAAGAGGAGGGGAGGCAAGTGGTGGCGGGTTGTCGCAATCCACCAGTGTGGGGATGGCATCTCTGGTGAGTGCCACCTTTCCATTGTGCTATCCGAAGCACACACAGCACAATGTATCAGTAAATCTATTAATTTTTACTATATTTAATTTAAATTCTCATTTCTTCCAATATGCACAACTCACTTTTTTAAGGAAGCATTCCTCAAAATGCAGTTCACAGACAACGTAGCCCCCCTGCATTAACTCCTCGTGTGACATGGAGTGTCTGAGGTCACTTCGCCTCATGTTTATGAGCCATTTCTTTCTCCTGAAATAGAAACCTGGATTAGAATCATAATTGTAAGACTGCATCAACTTAGTTTACATCAGTAAACAATTTCCTAGAGAGCAGTGTTCTGTTGTACTCCTCCTCATGCCTCTTCCTTTCTTGATCTCTACAGTTGGATCTTGATGCTGTGGCAACGGAAAAGTCTTCTTCCTCTTTTATTATATTGTTGTTCCTCTGTCCTTTTTCCCTGCCTATGTTCAGTGTTCAGTTCTTTTTTTTTTTAATTATTTACTATGTTACTGTTCTTATTGTGTTCTTGTGTGATGTTTGAATAAACTTGCCTGTTGCAATGTTGGTATGTTTGTATAATTAGTTATACAACTGTTACTGTTTCAACGTGTCCTAGACCATACTTCTCATTTAACAAACATGTGTAGCTTATAATGTGTTGCAGGGCAGAGCAATTATATTCAATGGCTTAAAACAAACCCATCTGTAAAGATCACTGAATGCATAGAAATCAATGACAAGTGGTGTAGATGGTTTTCCCTCTGTGCAAGGTCATTAGCCCAATGCCTACAAAAAAAATAACTACAGTAATAGCAGATTTTGAAGTTGTTAAATCGTTAACAAACGATTTGTATGGGACAATCGGTTAAGGTAATTTAAGTGCTTGAGTCTCGACACTTTAGAGAATGTCTAGCGTGCAACTTGAATAAGCCATGTGCGATTTTACCCGGGCTCCAGCGCAACTTTCCCTACCAGGTGCAGCCTCAGGAAGCCTAGGACCATTCATGCAGGAGCAAGCAAGAACGTTACCTTTTTCTTTCCTTGGGAAACGAAAAGAAGGACAATCCCTTTCCACTGTTGGAGCAGTTTATCATTGCACATTTTCTAGGCATTTTTTTTAACTATCTTTATTTTCGAAAAATGGACAATGACAGATGAAATGATATTGAGCGGGACATTGACTGAATAATTTAAGGTGGTCATACCGTACCATGTTCGTAGACGGGCTCTGGCATAGACATCAAGATGTCTATGGGCTCTGGTACCACATCGGCTCGGCTTCCAGATCGGCTCGGGGTCCGTCGTCTGCTGATTACGTCACACAATACGCTATCTACAGCAACCCAACTGGGACAAACTAAATTGCATTCTACTTTCACGATAGATAGACAGACACCATTTCGCAAATTTTCAGTTATCTCAGAGTGTGTATTTGTCTCATTTACTTAGACTATTAGACTATTTATAGATATAATATAATGTATAATAAATATATATATATATATATATACATAACATATATATATATATATGACATATATATATATACAAATATGTGTATATATATACAAATATGTGTATATATATATATATATATATATATATATATATATATATATATATATATATATATATATATATATATATATATATATATATATATATATATAATGTATATATATTAGGGCTGTCAAGCGATTAAAATATTTAATCACGATTAATCTTTTTTTTTTTCTATGCTAAATATCCTTTGAATTCTTTGTCCCATTAATTTTTCTCATTTTAATGCTCTTATCAACATGAGAAGTGCATCGGCTTGCCTTGTGCAAATGTTTTTTTATTGATCAAAACAGGACGGTACAAAAAAAAGCCTATAATGCAATCAAACGATGAACATACAAAGTATTCAGGCTACTGCTTCTTTGTTTTGAGCCCAAAAAGAAAAAGATATATATATTTTTTTGTAAATAATAATTTGCGTTAATCGCGCGTTAAAAAAATTAACGCCGTTAAAATTGGTTTGCGTTAACGCCGTTAATAATGCGTTTAACTGACAGCTCTAATATATATATATACTATACTTTGTACTATACTATCTATACTTTGAAGCTATTTTTCACTCATCTGTGTGTGTGTATTTGGGCATATATACACATATCCAACAGAAAAATCACAATGCTTCTCATGTTTTTTGTACATTATTTGCCTAACATATAGGAGTCAACATACGCGTAGTCAAAATGACAAGCAGTTTATTGCTGCTTAGCACACAAACAATACACCAAACTGAAAATGAAGCTTCTCTTCGGAGTGAACCAAGGCCAAAATAATTAAACAAAACAAACTAGATTTTAAAGGGAAGTTCAAGCTACCTAAACCCTATTTCAAAGTAAATAATAAAAAAGACCATCACTAAAACTAACATCCTAAACTATGAAAAAACATGAGAAAACAAGTCAAAAGAAAAGGCAGCTCACTCCTACTGCTTCCAGGTACTAACAGTGACTATATACAAATGTGGAAAAAGGGTAACAATTTAAAGTTACTATGTACAACAAAAGTCACTAGTGAAACCAACTAAGGTAATACTTAACATGCATATTCAATCGAAACTAACTAAGTACAGGTCAACCTTGTATGCAGAAACAACAACACAAACATTAACACAAACATCTTAAGGACATATAACTATATATATATTTACAACAATAACAGTGTCATGAGATTTTGCAAAGTATTCTCAAAAGTCCAACATGTGAGTAATGTCCTCTGGGTGTCTGCTCCTCGACGTGCAGGGGCTGGAGGACAGGCAAGAGGGACATCTGCAACAAGCAAAAATGTGCAGATATAGTGTCAAGAAGTTTGTGACTGACATGTCCATGGTAGTTGCTTCATTCACAATTGAAAATAGCATAGGTTTTAAAGATTTGCAAAAAATAAAAAAAATAAAAAAAAAAAAATAAAAAAAAAAAAAACAAATGAATGAAATTATTGTCATTAAAGGGCACAGAGTGGAGATCACTGAGGGAAATTTAGTTTTTTTTATTGTAAGGTTTGAATACTTTTGACGGCACTGTATCTTAAGGGTCCTTAAATAAGTTACATCACTCAATTAGTTTCAAGGGTCTTTTTGTGGACCTACATACATTTCAGTGACATAATTTAGTCTAGGATTTGTGTTTGTGTTAAACTTATGTTTACCTATAGCAATTGGCTGCAGAAGTGATTGCAGTATCCCGGATCTTCAGCTTCAGAATAGATTGCTTCTAGCGCTCCCCTTTCTCCTGTCCCAACATATCCTGTAAAACAAAAAGGAAGGAAAAAAAAACATACTGACAAGTGACCTCTACAGATGTGATCAATGCATAGTTATGATACTGTGTGTAATCACACAAATACCAACATTATCAAGTACTGTATAAGATGTATACCTGGTGTGCAGTTTTTATATAGTCGTCCACATCCAAGGCAGGTGTCAATGGTGTACATGGTGCAGAAAGCTTTTTTGTACGTTGCAGAAAACCTACTCCATGTAGCAACACCTGTGTAACAAAATTGTGAGTCAAAAGAGCACATTTCCATAGAGATATTCAAAACACCACAGTACTTCAGTATTGTATATCACTGCTATTAAATAACTTACTGTCAAGCCACTGAAAATGTGCCCGTCTTCTCAAATAATTGGTGGACACAATGTCTCTGAATGTGGTACACACCAGAGCCAATGTCAGGTAGACATTATCTCCTTCCTGGAGCACCACCTCTTTGAGGATTTCATCAAGCACAGATGTTGGCATCTGTAAAATATAGGTCAGGAAAAAATCAAGATTATTAACACATTCCCCTGATGTACAGGTGTACAGGTTCTAGTTAAAAAAAGAAAGAAAGATTACCTCCAATATGAAGCACCTGTCGGCCTTTTCAAACTGAACCTTTGAGGGAAAATTATTTATGTATCAATATAGACATGTAAGAATAAGAAACCTGAATTGCATTAATGAGTCTATAACAAAAAGGAGCATGACACTGGGTGTCCTCTGCCATCAACATCATGCTCACCTCATGATCCCTTTTTCTGGTCTTCGGGATCCTGTAGATCAGCTGCAGTGATCCTTGGAGCAATGCTGTGGCCTCATTTGTCCAGTATGCAAACCTCTGTCCGTGGCTTTCGAGTGACAGAAAAAGGCCGCCCCCCCCCCCCGTCCTACCCCCCCTGCCACGCCGTGGCCGTCCCCCCCTCCAACCTCTACAAGCCCCAACAGCTTGCGGCCCTCCGGTCGTCGCTGCCCCCCGCCCAACAAGAGGATGTGATGGACGATGTCACGCCTCCTCCCGCACCTCCGGATTTTGCCTACAGTCGTAGGGGCCGGGCCAAGCACCCTCCTCGCCGTGGGGATTTTGAATATTGAGGTGAACACTGGGGGGGCTGATGTAGTGACTACATTATGGGTTCGTGTTCCCCTCTTACTGGGATCGAGTGGGAGGGAACTGGCTATGAGTCACGGGCTCTAGGGGGACGTTTTGAAGGCGGGTGTCTGTTTGGATGTTCTAACTATTGGATCTGCCATAACCAATCGCTAATCAAACGTTAGCGATTGGTTGTGGCAGATCCAGAGTGGCACTGGGCAGATCCAATAGTTAGAACATCCAAACAGACACCCGTCTTCAAATGAGTTAACGTTAGTCAATTGAGTGGGTCCAGACTCTCTGTGCAAATGAAATGAAGTGCGAGAGTCAGGTAGGACCAGGCTAGGTTTTGATTAGGGTTACCCGCCTATTTTTTGGGTTACCCTAACCCAATACATATGCTAATTAGCTAGACAATGAATATAAACGTGAAAAATACATTTTTTTATTTCTATAGAAAAGACACTAAATAATTACATGTGAATTTCTTCTCCTTCTTCTTCTGACTTCGGTCTAATTAAGTCGAACAACGTCGACTGACGTAACTGTGATGCAAAATGTCAAAAAGAAAAAGAAAAACACTCAACAAACCAGAACCCTCGCGACTGAAGTTGATCATCTTGGCTACGGTTAAACTTTTATAGAAAATGTATCAAATGACATGTCAATGCTCTTCTAGACTTTCTATCACGGTTTCCATTGCTCAATGACAAACATTACACTGCCTTTCACCTTTCGATCCAGAGAGTATTTTTCTTTTCACCAGAACCAATAATTACATAACTTGCCGGGAACTGTGTGTGTGTGTGTGTGTGTGTGTGTGTGTGTGTGTGTGTGTGTGTGTGTGTGTGTGTGTGTGTGTGTGTGTGTGTGTGTGTGTGTGTGTGTGAGAAATACACATTACAGAGTACACACTTAAAACAAACTTTCGCCAAACAAATACAATTATAACTGTTTGTATCAATCTTCTTGGGATTTATTCTAATAATAATTTATGTTCAAGCCACACACTACATTGAGTTAGGGGAAATAGCTCGTCAAACTAGTTTTCAACATCATTAAAATGGAATAGTCGAGTGCTATGTACTTAATAACCATAATTACAAAGCATGTTATTACTAGTTATTACCTTGACAGAGAGCCTGACGGAGACCTTCTCGTTAGCTTACCTGCACGTCCAATAGTTTTGAATTATCCGTCGATGCAACAGAGACAGCAAGCGCTTTGATTGGTCCTCTAACAAAATCCTTTCCGGAATTACTTCTCCAGTTTGACTTTGCACCTTATTTACTTTGTACATATTAGAGGAGTTATTCAGATGGATGGTCTATCACTCGCTCCTCCTCTGCAAATAGCTCCTCCAGGTCAGTCCTGGGTTGTGGTGCAGGACTGATCACCCCGAGGATTTTCATACAGTCTCCTCGGTTGTGTTGCTGTCCTCATGGGAATCAGGGAACAGGCATCTGCTTCTGTATCATTGGTTGCAACAGCTGCCTCCTGCAAACGTTCCCAGGTGGTGTGCCTGACACTTTTGGCTTTAAACCTTGGGTCCATCGCTGTCACCTCTTCGAGGAACTGTTAGATTATTTACTCCTGGTAGCTTCCAGATAGGTCTGTCGAAACCTTTCACTTAAAGGAATACTTCACTGATACAGATCCGTTGTTCTATCAATATAAAATCACTATTATAATATAGAAAAAAGGTTTTTCCTTCCATCAGTCTAACCCAGTCTTCCCTTGGCCCAGCTGTCCTCCTTACATTTCTCCTGACCTGACGTCATCTGACTACAAACCACTCCTCCGCAAATTTTTGAGCCCACCAATAAGGAATGAGGGCGGCGGGAGCTCGCGTACGAGATGTAAACAGAATGTCCGCCATGTTTCTTCACCGCTTAGATAGAGAACTAGACCGACACAAACCACCGACCATGGCATTAGTAACGCGAAACAGCCGAAGTGGATTTTGAAAATCTATTGTTGGATTTTGACATTCAGGGCTATTTGTACGAGCCAGAATACAGGAGGAAGAATTTACACAAATAGCATTACCTCTCGCTTGCAACGAGGTAATGCTCTCGAGTAGCTGTTGTCCTCACTCGGGGAGCAGCACTCTGATTGCACACCGGCGCACAGTGATAATTTGCGTGCTAGCAGTTAATATCTACGTGTGTGAAATAATGAAAGTGAAATAATACATTAAGCCTGAATACATGTTTTGTCACATTGGCGCTTTATGGCACTAATGTGTCGCCATACTCCTCTGCTTTGGTAAAGTCCTTATCTGTGATCCTATCAAGTCGGTCCGTCTCCTTGGGCTTTCTTATCCGTGGATCCAACATGCAGCTTGGAGAGCCGGATACTGCTCAAGGAACCTCTCAACCATCAGAAACAGAGAGTTCCATCTGTTTTCTACATCCCTTATCATGGTATGCTGAGGAAGATTGAGGAGGAGCTGCTTTTCTTTCAGCACTATCTTCGCCAATGAATATCGTTTAGTCCGATATTTTATTGTGACATGTTTTCTATGGTTATTATTTCATAGGTCTGTGACACCATTATGAGCCATGCCAAGGAGAGGTTTTCTTTCACAAAGCATCTCATCAGTGCTGTTGCAAGGTGACTCGTTCCCACAACACAGCAGAAAGGTCCTAGATTCAGTGCTGGAAACCACGGTGGATGCCTATCCCATGTTGGACAAAGCCAGACCTAAAACAGAATTGTCCCTACGAGCATGAGGACTTCAAGGGCTGCAGTGGAGCACCGGCTCTATTTCAGGTTCTAATGGGAAATAACCTGCAAGACACATTCAGCGAAACTGTAAGTCTTCTCAAGATCCACATCACCACACCAATGTCAACAGCAGAATCAGAGAGATGCTTCTCCACCTTAAAGAAGATAAAGACTTTCCTTAGGAACACTATGGCATAAGATCGCCTCAATGCTCTGGCTATGCTCTCTATAGAAAAAAACCTCACAAAATATTATATTAATTTCTAGAAAATCTTTAAATTGGTCTCTTTGTTGAGAAATGTCAGATTAGAATTATGGGTCAGAGGTTCTGCTATAAAGTTTACAGCCAGCTTAAAAAATAATGGCTCAAGCTTGTCATGACCTGCAGACTTAGGGGCGCACTCACACTAAGCAAAGTTGCCCTGTAAACGATTCTCCCCCCCCCCCCCCCCCGTGCCACTGGCCTGTGCTCACACTAGGCAATCTCAGTACGGTTGCCTCATGTACATACAGGTCGAGTATCCGTGCGTGTGCACGTGTCGGCTCATTAGCATCTGTACCGTGGCCTGAGCACACCTTTCCGAAGTGTACTGAGGCAAAATAATTTAACTGTACTGGATGGCATGCTGGATGGCATGCTCACACTAGCCAAACGTCCGCGTGCACGGTACAGAATGCCTAGTATGAGTGTGCCCTTAGCAGGGTTGAGATGTTTTAGGGCTCTCTGGTACCGTATGTGTGTATTCAGAGACTGAACATACATTTGTCCCACACCTTTGTTGCATGCAGTGTTGGGAAAGTTCACTTTCTACGTGAACTAGTTCAAAGTTCAGTTCACAAATTTTTAAATGAAGCACTCCAGTTAAACGTTCATGATTCCAATTTTTTAACTAAGTTCACACTTCGAAAAAATGAACTTGTTCATAGTTCTTTTTTTCAATATCTTGCTGTGAGCTATTATTTTTTTCTGGTATTTTGAACATTGAGCCCACTTTGTGGTTTGTCTAGGATGAAGTAAAGTGGTTGAATCAAGTATCGTAGGGAAATACAGCGCATTTTGTAAATCCCATTGATTTCTGTTGGAAGACTCATTGCTCGTTGGCCGGAAACGGAAGGGGGGTGTTCACGTTTGGTTGTAGTCTTTTCGCTCGGTTCTAGCCGCTGAGCTATGAGCCAGAGAGCTAACGTTATGGATTGTACATATTTATAATTCAAAATTTGTCTCCGCCTTTATACCACAGATACTCACAAATTAGATTAGTGAGTAATTTGGAAGCCACGGAACACGCAAAATTGGATTTAATTGTAATGAAAGGTGCAAGTGACGTTGCATAAATAAGTTTTCTTTCATTATGCACACTTCATAATCAATACTTTAATTTCATGTAATTAATAAATAGATTATAATTCATGTTGGCTTAACCCTCATAAGGTGTTCGGGTCTGTGGGACCCGTTTTCAGTTTTTTTTGCTTTATAAAAGTGATACAAATAATTATTTTTTTGAACTAAGATTCATTGGCTTTGGCTCATTTTCTGTGAGGAACCTAAATCAGAAAACATTTTCAAGGACCCCCCCCTGTATACCCCCCCATCACATTTATAATACACACAGGGTGTTCGGGTCCAGTGGACCCGGAGCTAGTTTAAGTGTGGAAATCATAGGTTCTGTGCACCCTCATTTTCCCTTTCTCCTCTCTCTGTGAGTGTGTGTGTGTGTGTGTGTGTGTGTGTGTGTGTGTGTGTGTGTGTGTGTGTGTGTGTGTGTGTGTGTGTGTGTGTGTGTGTGTGTGTGTGTGTGTGTGTGTGTGTGTGTGTGTTTGTGTGTGTGTGTGTGGAGAGTAAAGCAGGTGAATGGGCCCTTGGTGTGAGCACCCACAGTGTGCACCCACTGTTCCCGCACAAGGTTGCAACATTGGAGCACCCAACACTATCTACACCCATATTCCCACACATTTCACCCTCTGTCTTGCGGGAACCGAGCTTGGGGATCTGACACTATAAAAAATCTCTGTCAGCGTGGTTCCATACCACAACTGATCAAGATGGCAAAGCTATTCTCTGTTCAGACTGCCTTACAGTTGATATTTGAAGAGACAGAGGGTTTTGATGGTGATGCAGAGGAAACAATTTCAGAAAGTGAGGATAACATTTCTGAAAATTCAGAGTCTGACACTGAGTTTGAAGAGGAGGATCAGCATCAGCCAGCTCTGAAACGTAAAAGACAAATACACAATATACATAATACATAATAATATAAAACACAATATACATGCAACCAGTGCAAAAAATACATATGCAATACACACACAGTGAGACTCTGCCCCTCATGTGTGGTATAGACTGATATACGTATAATGGCTGTGTTCAAAGGCTTTAATGTGTTGTTCAGACAGATGTTATTGAGTATGTTTCAATTTCTAATGATGTTGATAATTTCCCAGTTATGCCTGTTTTATGATGCATTTCCTTATTTTATTACATGCTAATACGAAAATAAACAAAAACAAGTGGCACCTCTATTCATAAATGTGATTTAACAAAGGTAAAGGGAACAAATTTAACATATGTGTTGTTTATATTACTTGCAATTGGGTTGAAGTAACCATTTAGTGAGTATTTAAAAAAAAAAGTTAGATTATGTTGATTTAAAAGGCCTAAAATGCAATGGGTCCACCAGACCCAGCAGCACCTGTAACAAAAAAACGAACACCCTATGAGGGTTAAAGGGTTAAAATGTTAATATAATGTATCTTAACCCATGTGTATTGTTTAATTAGAATGTGTCAATGTGCTGCAAGCGCACAGAACTAATGATTTTGTTTCTAGTTTCCCTACGTCAGTTCAATTGATGTAAAGGCCTGACCATGTGTGGATGAATGTCTCTCGTTAAGTGCAGCGTTATTGTATTAAGTTTGCCTCTGAAGTTAAAGCAGACAGCCAAGAAACATGGACAGTAAAATAACCTTTAAAGAACCTCTTTTCACAACAAGCGGCCAGTGAGGTATTTTGTTTCACCATTTAATGCACTTTATTTCCTGGTTTTATGCATGCCATTTTCACGTGCTGATTAGTTTCATATTTCTGTTTTATTTCATGCATATGTTAATACTGTATCATTTGCTGATGTGCCGTTTTGTTATGTTTATTTGTGATAGTTTTCACGGCTTAAAGGAGTAAAGAGTGCCATCAAAGAACATTAAGTTATTTATTGCATTATAGGCCTATACAATATTATTCACACTGCACTTCACATCAGTTTTCCAAAACCGTCATCTACTTTTATAAACCTTTTTTTTTAGGCTGCTTTATAGCTTACATTATAGAAACATTTAGCATTTTAGTGTATTGAATTGCAGGGTAACCTATCAATAGTTGAACTTGTCAGTTGACCCATCCTTCTTTCACAATGTATTTTAGTAACAGGGTCGGATTGGGATTGAAAAACTGCCCCGCCCACCACTCATATACAGTTACTATTTACATATATTTGAAGGTTTATTTAAGCACACTCACTGCCTTCGAGACTAGGATAGAGGACCCTCTAGTGGTAGAATTTTACATTTTTTAAACACAGCTCAATGGACAGAATAAAACAATACTCAATTCAAATGTAAATCAAATAGATTTTATTTTTTTAGCTTTAAAGATAAAAACCGCGATGGATGAACCTGAGTGCACCTGGCGGACATGAACAATTGATGAATAGATTGGGCTACTTGGGAAAATGTATCTACATTTGTTTTTAATCTATTTATTTCTTTCATATCAAATTTTCAAATGAAACCCCTTTTAGCTGGTCTACTGGCACCTATCATTAGCTAACCCATTATATCCTAACGATGGCCAACACACTCACGCCTTGAGAGTACAGAGTTATTGTATTCGGGTTTTGGGGGTTTGCGTTAAACCTCAACATGATGGTATACACGGTGTCCTGCTAATTGGGCAGACTGGTACACAACTTCCCCATAATAAAGCAGAGGCAAGAGGTTGGCATATCAACTTTCGGACTAGTCCATCTAGGGCAAGAATGGCAGATGACAAACCGAAAAGCAGTCTTCAGTGCAATGACGTTTAGGCTACACAAGGTAGAGCTATGCAGAAAAAAAATACATTAGGTGAGGCACATGTCTGCTGCACACTAAAGGGGTGCAGGAGACATGTGGGATAATTAAGGGACCAATATAATATCACTTAGCCTATATCTGCATAAGCCGAAACATAAACATAGCCTACGCAGGATTGTGCACAGTGCGATAATCGGTGCTGCACATTTTGCACAATACTTGTCGATGTTCTGAATTTGTAGGCGCAGTTGTATTCACCCGCGAAGTGGACAATGTCCTCGTCATAAAAATATGGATGATAGAATCTTGGTAGTCCAGTGCAGTGAAAACGCAATATGGGCATTATATTCTAGGATCATGTATAGGTCTATTGCCTTTGATGTCGACACACGGTGGAAGAACCTCATGAGAATGTATTTCAAAAATGTTGCTTAAGCAATGGTAAATACAAGACATTATGACATATTGCTGTTGCGTTTTCGTTATCGTCACGAGAGAAAAAACAAAGCTGTATGAGAATTTACCGCCCACTCTTCTGCTCCCCCTTTCTTTGCCCCGAATTTCATTCATAAAATGCAGCAGTGATGCATCACATCACTCCACTACATTCACTCAAGCCTCAAGTTGCTAGGCAACTACTGCCAGCTAGAGGAAGAGGCTGAATGTCTGCTTTTTATTTATTTATTTGTTTATTAAAGGGGAGTTCAATCATTCCTCCTATTCAACCCGTATTTATTCGTTTATATGGCCAGTTTTCCCGGCATACCATTTCCACATTTTAGGCTAACCTGCTATGGTGCAACCAAACCTGAAAGAACGCCAGAAAAGTCGCTCTATACAGTGACACACGTTTTGTGTCCAGCCCTACATCCTCAACATCGCAGACACGCCTCCCCTGCAGCAGAGATGAGGGTGTTCCACACATTCAATGTATTGCTGTATTCCAGGGACGTATGGCCTAAATCAAGGCAGAATAAAACAGTCTCTTAGCGTGTTATTCTGACAATTTGTCCACTCACTCTCCCACACATGCATACTTTGTGTGTCTCACCGCGTTCAGCTCTATTGATATTCTTATAATAACGCGACAGGGTGCATTCATTCTGACCAAGACTCCTAAAAATAACTGTTTGACGTCACCCTCCATAGCTTGTGTCAGTCACGAAATGTGGGAGTAATCGAGGTAACGTCTTTCAACGGCTGACAGCCAATAGCGATTCTCATATCCAGCAATATTCCTTCACTCACGCCGAACAAATGGAGGGGGGGAGTGGGTGCGTATGTTGTCTGGAGTAAAATAGCCTCAATTCCTGGCGTTTTTCCGCTACACACTAAAAAGATCTTAAGAGGAATCACCAAGGCGACATGCTTTTATTCTCTTCGTCAATAATTCCAGATGCATACGAATAGGCGGCACGTTCACAGGAGGTCCGTCTTTTTCCCCCTCATCGTGGAGATTAATGGCATTTTGATTTAACGAATTGTATCCGCTCGACCCGCTGAAATTTCACTTTGTAGTTGAGGTTGGGAATGAAGAGGGCCCATCTCAACATTGGGAACGTTGTCGTTGTTGGGGAGCCGGGGGTCCACCACGGCACCAGCGATAGCAGAGCAGGAGAGAGGAAAACTGGACCGACGTGAGACCGAACGCCACAAGGACGGCCTGCAGGACCAGTCAGCCCTTCGTGCAAAAGACCCAGGAACGTTATGGCGATGTCGGATCATTCTCCATTTTCATTGTGAGTCAACGCGCCAAGCAAAGCCTATTCAAGCCTGGGGTTGGAACATCAGCCGATAAATATAGAGAGAGGAACGATAACGCCAGGCGTTCAAGGATACTCTCCATCTGAAGATCTCGTGGAGCCTGGTTCGGTTCCATAGGCGCTCAGGGTGGAGGCAGCCAGTTAAGTCATGGGCAACGCGCCCACGATCAGGAAAGGCAACGAAATGGAAAGCGGTGGGTATTATACAACTCGCTGCATTTATTATAGGCCCATGCATGTTTTACAATATGTTAGGCCTACTTATTATTTCGTCGTCTTCAGTGAGTGCCATTGTCTTGTCTCTACATTTAGGTTTGTGTAAAGGTTCTCAATCACGGACAGAATAAACCAGTGCCCATTGGAAATAGCAGTTTCTAATGGGCACTGTTGGCTTTCCCATTACGGTACCCATCCATAACAGCTAGGCCTACAGTTTGAAAGAACATATGTAGGCCTACAAGACCGATTAATGGCTTCACTTTCCGAAAGGGAATCACGTGTGTGTCCAAGTCAGACTTATTTGCACAAAGAAAATGTTGTCTTCCAGCCGGTTGTAAAATGTTCAATGGCATACTATATTTTCTTAACTTTTCAAGAAATACCTCTGTAAGAACTGTCAAGTTTGACAGCTTCAAAAGACCTTCTTGTTTTTGTGATATTCCTAGTATTGTTTGATTACATTTTATTTTACAAGCTAAAGGCCCTTGTTATGTTACAGTTGTAGAGCTGTTATTCTGCTGAGCTTCACTTAGTTGGTTGCTCGAAATGTAGGATATGTATGTTTGTTAATGGATGTAAGTAGTTGATCATTTCTTTGTTTTATTAAACTGTATTCCTACAAGGATGCGTCAGATAGACTACATATGCCGGGACAGGGTGATTTGGAAGAAGGCCCCTCATGCTCACTTATATGCATAAATCCCAAGAACACGCACAAACTCGCCCACTGACTTTTGGTCCTTTTATTTAAAGTTTGGTCCTGTTATTTAAAGTTATTTATCAAATTTGAGTATTGAGCCCATTGAATTTGCACACAAAGATCAGGGGAGGGGATGGATTAGAATTTTGAAAATGAATGACAATGACGATTTCACAAAGTCTCCTTTTCCCTGGAAATGGGTAACACATACTAAAATGTTGCAAGAGATACATACATGAAGGTGCCGTTATGGATATAGGCTGACTTTAAACCAAGATTCTTGTCCTGCTTGCTTGTGCCCCATTTCTCCCTATTTCTCATTCCTAACTCATTTGGATTGATAAAGGAGACAATGCTTAATTTAATTGGCTCATTTTATTTACGCCACCCTCCTTGCCTCTGTATTTCCTGTACTTATGTTTGCAAACACAAATCCCACTTGTATTCCGGTATGTAATGAATATGCCTGTGTTTACAGTCAAAGAGTTCCTTGCACAAGCCAAAGAGGATTTTATGACGAAATGGGAGAACCCTCAACAGGTCAGTGTGAAATATATTTCTTTAGAGTTCTTCTGGTTGTAAAAGTTGTGTCATTAATGTCCAAAATATACCTCTGTGTAGAGATTATATGTCTCTGGCTCATACAATTGGGGCAATGGACAAACAGCGTTGTCTTTCCTTTTGTTTTCCAGTTAATTTATGATTCACTAAGTTTAGAGGTTCACGTGTATATGTGTTCATCTGTGCAAAAAAACCATCACTAGATGTCATGGAATTAGGGACCTTTGGTAGACTACACTCTGAATCACAAAACCAAAGTCCTAAAACAAGCACCCAACATGCAGAGACTCATGGCGTATAGAGACGCATGGTGTACAGCAGCATTTCAATTAAGTATGTTTCAGGCTTCAGTTCAGGCTCCAGCAAGCTCTAAAGCAACCCTGTCGCGTTTAACTTGTTATAATTTAGCTACTGCCATTGAAGTAGACCTAGTGGGACACACCAGATAGACACTAGGAAAATTAGGAAAAAAACAATGATGATCCTCAGGTTTGAATTAGAAATATACAACATTTGACCCGACAATTTAGGGGTGGGTGATATTGTCTTAAATGAATACTTGTAGAGCATTTCCCCCTTTTTGGACGGTGACTGTATTATATTTCTATATTTTGTTTTTTTTGGGAGGAATGACCTCTCCTGTCCCATTGTGTGGTCAAAGTTAAAGGATAAATCCTGTGTAAAATGGATCTGGGATATGTTTAATATGATAACGAGTTGGAATGTTCGTTTGGGAGCAAAAAAGCGCGTATAGACTTATTCTTAAATTGGCTGTTTTTAGCTGATTCTACCAAAACGCTTTAAACTTGGAACGATGGGGGCATTTGTTATGTTAAAAACTAAATCGCTATTTTAAACCACTTAAAAGGTAGCCCGACACTTCTTTGGTAGTATAATAAGGGTCTTAACATAAAACGAGGCATTGATAACTTTGTAAGTGTACAGATTATTTATTAAAAAGGACATTTTATACACACAATACCATCAGAGGATCATCAAAATGATCATCCGTCGACCCGTCGAGCTTGCGTGTTGCTGACTGATTTGATCAATCTACCTATCGAGTCTTAAAAACAAGATGGCGTCCAGCTATATTGGCGTATGCAGCATTGGGAGTTAGTCAAACATGCGCAAGTCAAAATCCTGGTCTCAAGTCCTCACTCTTGAGTCTTAAGCAAGTCCCAAGTTACAGTGGTGAGAATCAAGCAAGTCAAGTAAGGTCCCTGCAATAAGTCAAGCATGCCAAGTCGTCATTGCTCAGGTCAAGCAAGCATCAGCAGATGCCTCTGCTAGTCGGCCGGAGTCCTAGTAGGTTGCCAGGTTTGCGCTCATTGCACTAGAAATCTAGCCTCAGAACCAGATCGATATGTGAGCTCAATCTGCGGGCATATATTATACTCATTTGCAAATTAGTCTGGCGATGTCAGGCTACTAAAAATCCATAAACTGATGGCACATAGACTGTCTGAACATCTTCCATTCGATGTTCGATGAATGGTGATGGGCAGTAGGCAGAGCTGTTCTAAGCTCTGTCTAAAAGACTAATTAATCACCAACTCATGGTAATAAGAAATAATATTTAGTAATATTTAATAAAAAAGTCCTCTTGAGTCATATATCTCAAGTTTAAGTCACATCTCAAGTCATGAATACCAGGTCAAAGTCAGATCGAGTCTCTTATCAATGTCAGTCAAGCAAGTCCTACAATTTGCAACTTGAGTCTTACTAGAGATGAAAGTCATGAGACTTGATTCCCCCACCTCTCGGGGCACGTCTAGGACAAAGAATTCCGAAATTCTAAAACGTTTGGGCTGCCGAACAAGCTTCTTGTTTAGAGCAGCTTAGGAACAGTGACGAGGAGATCCCTTTCACTAAAACCTGAGTCTTCAGTTTCAAAATGATTGCAAGAAATACATATTCATTAAGCTTTCAGGGTGTCACAACTCCTATGTCAATCCAATTAATACATTCTGGTTGAAGGTGTAATAAAGACCCCAGAATGCTTAGATAAATGTCAATTAGTTGTGTAATCAGCTGTGTAAAACACAATTCAAAATATATGTTTACTGAACTTAATTAATTGCATTTATATAGCCCTTTTCAAGGTACCCAAAGCACTTTACATAGTGAATATGTGTGTGTTCGTGGTGAAGGGGGGCTTAGACACTAATCAGAGTAACTGTTATAATACATGTCTTCTAATATTGCATTTTGTCCATTTGTTTGTCTGTGTTAACTTCTCTTAATTTCATTGTGTTCAGAATACAGCCTGCCTGGAACATTTTGAGAGGTTGAAAACTCTGGGCACGGGCTCTTTCGGTCGCGTTATGTTGGTGAAACACAAAGAGACAGAGCAGCATTATGCAATGAAGATCCTCAGCAAGCAGAAGGTCAGTGTTGTGTATGCCATGCCATGCCACACACACACACACACACACACACACACACACACACACACACACACACACACACACACACACACACACACACACACACACACACACACACACACACACACACACACACACACACACACACCCTAACCCTAACCCTAACCCTACACTTATGGGTTCTAAAGACCTTAGGATTTCTTCATCGGTATTCCTCCTCAGTCTTAAATTTAATGAATCAAAATGATGTATCACTATCGCAATGTTTGTTTCAGATCCTGTCTTGGTGATCAACCAAGTCATCCTATCAAACTAGCACAGTAAATCTTTCAGTCAGTGAAATGCAATTGCAACCACAAAACATATTCCAATCTGGGATAATTTGAACATGGCTAATAATTTGAACATGGCTTGGTTACCTGACTACATCAATAGCTCTCAATGGGATATCCATGCACAATTGTTTACTCTTATGTATATAATAGGCTACCCATTGCTAATAATTAACAACGTACAAGAAGGTCTCCCATTGCCACTGGTCATGTAATGTACTCTGTAATCTTCTCCAATTGGTGACGAAAAGGTATGTTGTATCCCTTGAAGGAAAAGTTGATGATTAACTAAGAAACGTTCTGTTTATACTCTCTTCTTGCCTTGCAGGTTGTGAAACTAAAGCAAATAGAACATACTTTAAATGAGAAGAGGATTCTACAGGCTGTCAAATTTCCTTTTCTGGT